>NC_080713.1:7763698-8063698 GCF_019097595.1 Hemibagrus wyckioides
CCTACCTGCATGTTTTTGGGAACATTTACATTTCTGCCATTTGGTAGACGCCCTTATCTAGAGTGACTTAGAATTCATCTCATTTTTTTAATATACAAGTGAGAAATTGAGGATTAAGAGCCTTGCTCAGTGGTCCAGCAGTGGTGCACTGAGATGGACTGGGATCTGAGACACAACCTTTCCCAGGAGACCTGTGAATCACAAACTTCAGATCAGTAGTCCAACGCCTTAACCACTAAGCTACCACACCCCTAGAACACTGGGCACCGTACACACACCCAAGACTCTTTAGAATTGTCTGTTCAACTATCTGCATGTTTTGTGATGTGGGAGAAACCAGAGAATCCAGAAGAAATCCATGCAAGCAGATGAGGTGAGGTGAGGATTTAACCGGTGAGCTACTATTCAGCCCTGATGATAAATATTAACTTAATAAGTAAACAGTAAAATACCCTCAATATTTCACCAGTTTGCAAAGTGGCCATGAACCATGAACTTAACCTACTAGGCTCAGCCAGTTGATAAGCAATGAAGTGAAGTAGGTAGCATTACTTATCTTGGATTGTGTAGAGTTGCTGCGGAAAATGAGCTGGATATGTAAAGTTTGTTTTGTTGTTTTCGTTACCTCGTTTTCCCTCGTCATTTTTTTCTATGATGAGCATGATCTTGGACAATACCAATGCATCCCTGCTAATACTGTAGGGTTCACTGGCTCTGCATGAGTTCCTATATCATTCCATAGGTATGAAATGCTGTCTTTTATGGGTCTTCAGAAGTCCTGAGATTTGAACTAAGAAGAGAGCTAAAGGAATTAATCTATTTCTTCTAAACTATTTCTGTCTATTTAGTTCTCCCACAAACCCAGGAAGTTATCTCTGACCCAGGTGCGCCACCTTGCTGCTCAGGTGGACAGCACTCGGCTTTGGGAGACCCACCTGCGGCCCATACTGATTGAGAGGGTTCCAGGTACGGCAGGGAGCAAAGCCGTACTCCAGGTAAGATTCCAAAACCTTTATCTTAACGTCCTGCTTCATTAGCTTTCTATAAATTCCCCATCACCTTCTTGTCTCCTCTCTAATGCTCAACAAATCCTACTCAGGAGTCTTTAATGGAATAGGCTATTCTAATCAAATGCAAAGCAGAAAACAGTCAGAACTTCAGGCCAAGTTGTCAGAGTTCTCCCTATCTTTGACAGTTCTTAAATTATTCTACATATCATATAGGTTGTGCTGTGTACAACAACTTGTACTAAGCTCTAGTCTTCCCTCTTATTTCCTGCTGTCGAGTCTTTGATCCATTACCTAGATTGCAATTTTATTCAACACCTAAATGTCTCCATAAACTTGGAGCACCAGAGACTGTAGAGGACATTGATGATTTATGACTGCAGTAGTGATTCACACTGATCTCTCTTCATGCTTTAATGTCTTCAGCACATCGTCTCCCAGCTGCGCTCCCTCTCTGCAGGCTGGACTGTAGAAGAAGACTCATTCCAGTCATCTACTCCCAAAGGACCCGTGACCTTCAGTAATGTCCTGGCTGTGCTCGACCCCTCTGCCCCCCGCAGGCTCCTTCTTGCCTGCCACCATGATTCCAAAATCTTACCTCGAGACCCTAAAGACCCACAGCGAGTGTTTATCGGGGCCAGTGATTCAGCCGTACCCTGTGCCATGCTGCTGGAGCTGGCATCAGCGCTGGACACGCAGCTGAGATCTCTGAAACAGCAGGTAAACACTGTCTAGAACATCAGGATCAGTAGTGAACACACAGGAGGCTTGTGTAAAAGTCTATGTGAGAGATATTGATGATATTTTGATGTTGGATATGTGTAATTCAGGTAAAATCAAGGTGGAGGTCAGGGAAAGTAGTTGTCTTGTTATTAAAAAAAACAGTATCAATGTGCTGTCAGTCCCAGTAAAAGATCCAGGGCCTTTATGTCTGTCACTCCCAGAAAAATGCAGTGGCCACACCCACATATCTGTCAGTCCCATTTAAGGAGTTGTGGTCTCTGTGTCTGATAATAAAAAAGAGGTGTGGCCTGTGTGTATGGTAGTCTATTAGTTCAATAAAAGAGATGTCTGTTAGTTTCAGTAAAAGAGGCGTGGCTTCTGTGTCTGTTAGTTCTTATAAAAGAGGCGTGGCCTCTGTGTTTGTTAGTTTTAATCAAATAGACATGGCCTCTGGGTCTGTTAGTTCCAATAAAAAAAGACGTGGCCTGTGTGTCTGTTACTTCCAATAAAAAATAGGCGTGGCCTCTGTGTCTGTTAGGTCTAATAAAAGAGGCGTGGCCTCTGGGTCTGTTAGTTACAATAAAAAACAGGCGTGGCCTCTGTGTCTGTTACTTCCAATAAAAAATAGGCGTGGCCTCTGTGTCTGTTACTTCCAATAAAAAACAGGCGTGGCCTTTGTGTCTGTTGGTTCTAATAACAAAAGATGTGGCTTCTGTATCTGTTAGTTCCAGTAAAATAGCCATAGCCTCTGTGTCTGTTGGTTTCAGTGAGAGTGGTGTGTTCTCTGGACCTCCTCCAAATCAACAGAAAAAATACTAGTGACCTTGTGGACAAGAAACATGTTTCACACAAACTGCGTCCTTATAATTTTGTCCTAGGCATTGCCACATTTAGCTACAGTAATACTACACTTCAGGAAAATTCAGCAGTGCATGTGTTTTTACTCAGATCTCAGACACTCTGTGGGGATATGCGAACACTGCATTGTGCTGAGTTATAAGTGGTGTTCTATCTGCTCCACTAACCTAACTCATTCTCTATTTCTCTCTCTTATGCAACCCCTTCTTCCCGTCCTGCAGAGGTCTGCGTTGACGCTGCAGCTCGTGTTTTTCGACGGAGAGGAAGCGTTTGAGGAATGGACAGATACAGACTCTCTGTACGGCTCACGTCATCTGGCTGAACTCATGGCTCACACGGCTCATCCTTCAGGCTCCACACACACCACGCAGCTGCAGGCAGTGGTGAGGCCACCAACCCTCTTTGTAAAGTCCAGACGTTACATCATATCGTTTTTACGGGAAGGCATAGATTTTGTATTGTGTGTCTTTCAGGATCTGTTCGTGCTGCTGGACTTACTCGGAGCTGCAGAGCCTCTGATTGTCAATCATTTCGATAACACAGCTCACTGGTTTGATCGTCTTATAGCTGCAGGTCAGCAGTTTCTCTGTGCTCTTTGCTTTATAAACACATCAGTCAAGTACATGAGACTGAACAGTGCTACAGTTTTTTTGTGTGTTTCCCTAAGCCTAAAATAAACCAGAAATTACTCGGTCAGTGCAGAACTTTCCGTAGTATGACCAAGTTAATGTGTTGTGCTGATTGTTTTTCCTTGAAGAGGTCAAGAGATCTACGAGGAATGCAGTGCAGATTTTGTTTTTTCACAGTGGGACACATGCTACTAATGAAATGTATCGTATTTAATGTTCTTTCAATTTTGTGGGTAGATTACACACGGAATAATTGCAATGCCCTGCTATTTATTGTTCATCAAGAGAGCAAGCAGTGCCAGAAAAATGCAGTAAAGTTTCAGCTTTTCAGTCTGGCGTGTTGACAGATCAAAAGCAGTCCTGTTTGTGTGTGCTTTTCGCTGGTGTGTTTACTTTTTTGCTCTAGCGTGAAATCTTCTACATATGCTGCAGTGCAAGTTGCACCGATTTGCCAAGCAGTTCTGAGTAATGTAATATAATGACAGCTGTGTGATTTTTCCATTATGTCGGAAAATATTCGGTCTTATGAAGCAGGCTTTAGGATAAGGCTAAAACAAGAACAGGCCAAACGTATGCTGTCTTACTGTCTGGAAAAGAAGGCTGTTAGTGAATTCTCATGAGTGTTAAATGACGAAATACGTTTAAAACTTTAGTTGCCTTTGGTGTTTCGGGAGTCTGGCAGCACTGTAGGCTAGGTCTGCTTTTGTAGTTAGGAAAAATAATAAACAGTTTTTGCTCAATGTTTTAGAGAGGAGGCTGCACCGCCAGGGCTTACTGTCCTCACATGGTTCAGAACAAAACTACTTCAGGAAGGACATATATCTGGGACCAGTGCAGGATGACCATGTTCCGTTTTTGCTCAGAGGTGAGTGGCAACACACACTAACCTAAGCCCCAAACACATGAATTTCAGCATGCATAATGACCTTGTCCTCATATCAGCCACCGCTGCTGGACTTAATAGTCGATATATCAGAGAAGAAAAGTGCACTGAAATCCAAGGTCGACATCTGTTCAACTGAGACGCAACTCTGTTTTGGTTTAACTCCATGTTCTGAGGTTTGAATATACTTGTGTGTCTGGGGACAAAATATGGGCCAGGAAAGTCCCACTGAGATACAAGATCTCGTCTTCCAGGGAATTTCACATAACAGTTTCACACATAAATAACACACCTACAATACAATAGCAGCAATATCAATAACACTTTTCACCTTAGGTCAAGAATAATGTAAAGCAGCAACATGGTCCCATTAGGGTGGTTTGTACCAAAGTTTTAAAGGTATTTAAAGAAGGGAAGCAAAGTATTTTACAATACAAAGAGCATAAACAGAAAGCAGTTATAGCGAGCTCTGAATGCTCTCTGGGAACTGAACTGAAATCAGGCAGTAGATCTAGCACTGTAATTGCTGATATAAGATAAAATGATTGAGATATAACTCAGTAGTTGGCCTATATCCTGGCAATACATAGATAAAAAGAAGATCCTCACCAAGCATCGTGTATATCTCACACAGTTTTACAAATGTTATATAAATGTTATCTAATAGGTTGTTCACCTATAGAACTGTGTAACTATATCTCTTTTATTCATATAATCACTTCTGGATCAGTTATAATAATAATAATATTTGGTGTAGCTAATCATTCTTCTTGGTGAATCTAACAGTTTGAAACAATTCTTGCTTTTTTGCTGCTGATTTAACCCGAAGTTATCAAATTGTTTACCCGGTAAAGCTTGCATTTACATTTATTTATCTGAAGATTTTAGGTTCGATTTAGCTTTGAAGCAGGACGTCAAAACGTGTGTTCAAACTGCAGAGTGGTAAAAACCACGGGTGCCTCCATGTTTTTGTTTTTTATTAGCAACAACCTATCCAGCTAACCGTGTCCTTCTGCAAAACAGCAAATTGTAGTCAGTGTTACAGGTTCAACAAGCGAATATATCTCTATGTTGGTTTCACTAAAGCAAATACGCTAGTGTATATACACGGCATAATTCGTTTAAAGGTAAGAAGCACTACTTGGTTCACTGCTGATGCTGTTAGCAGCCATGTCAATTTGACGCCAACTCAGGGTTGAACTCTGACTCGAGGGAGTGTTTCTTTGTTTTTTGCTAAATGGATGTAGGAAATTCTGAGTTATACATTTTAGTCAAATGTAGCATAAGGGGCTGGGACTTGAGCATGGCAGATATTAAAATGACGAGAAGAAAACTTACACGTCATGAGGAAGTAACCTTGAGAGAACCCAGAGAAAGGAACCCAATCCAACTCATCCTGTTCTGTGTGGCAGCAGATAGTTGGAGTATAAATCATTACAGGATACAGGTGTAGAAGAGTAAAGAAAAACAGCACTAAGTGTGTTGAAATGATAGTGACAGCACAGGACAGTCTTTAGGATTACAGCAGCATTACAAATCTGCAGCATTATCTTCTGAGGACAGTTGAGATTTGAGAACTTTAGGGTCTTTAGGGTATCCTTAACCATAATGAAGGCTCTACTAACATTCCTAAACACGTGCATGCCATCCCACAGGTGTACCGGTGCTGCACTTGATCTCTACACCATTCCCTCCGTTCTGGCACACGCTCGAGGACACTGAGGAGAACATGCACCGGCCCACGGTCGAGAACCTCACCAAGATCCTAGCCATCTTCCTGGCTGAATACCTGCACCTCTGAGCTGACTCAGACTCTGCTCCTGAACACACACGTGTATGGAGTGACTCTCTGTATGTTACAGACTACGGACAATAGCGATGATGTATTACCTCTTGGTTACATACAGGCACAGCATCTGCTGTGGAAAAGTGGTATGATTTATTTTTTATTATTTTATCTGCTGAAACAAGAGCCATAAACACACATGCTTTGGCAGCTGATCGGGTCATGCTAAAATGAAGACGCAGACTGTGGTGAGCCTGTTCATTTGACTTACTGCGTAAGTTTGAGCCATTATTTGCTAACCTGTCGCTTAGGCAGTGCTGGTTAGATTTGAATGAATCTTAATAATAAATGTTGTTATTAAGATATCAGCAGGACCTGTGAGATTGAGAGCGACCTCATATTTCATTTCCGGTGAAACGGGAATATGTGGAGCCGTACCAAAATCTACTTACTGATAGACCATGTGCTGTTTGCCCGTGCCTAATCTGGAACTGTTATGCATGTTTCCACTTAAATGAGTTCAACTGGAATTGAGAACACAAACTGAATGTGAGCTAGATTGCTAAAGCTAATAAACCTTTATTTGAGCAGCTATATATTTCATATAAATAGCAATAAAATATCTACTGTGTAATTACTGTCTACGATTATTCCTTGGTCACGTGTGCAGACCGTAACCTAGCTTTAAATGGTCAGGGTCCCTGGTTCGAACTTGAGCAGCCGCTTTGGTTTCCTCCGAGTTTTCTGGTTTTCTCCCACCTCCCAAAAACATGCCGGTAAGTAAACGGTCTATGATGAAGTTATGGGTGTGTGTGTGTGTGTATTCATGGTGGCCTGTAATGAACTAGGTGTCCCATTCAGGCTGTATTCCTGCCATGTGCCCGGTGTTCCTCAGGATATGGATCTCACTGCGACTCTGAAGATGCTCCAGGGGTGCCGTGTCATGGCTGACCCTGCGCTCTGACCCCAACCCCCAAGGATGGGATATGTGAAGAAAGAATTTCACTGTGCAGTAATGTATATGTGACAAGTAAAGGCTACTTAACAATAACTGCAAAATTTACATTATAATGATTTAAAGCCACAAGCTTTCTACTGTAGCATTCATCCTGTTCGATTAGTAATAAGAAGGGCTAGATTTGAAGAAGCATTCTGGTCAGCGCTGTTGTCGAGTTCTACTTGTTTCTTATTTACTTTTCAGAAATAGTGTACTTCTTGTTAGACACAACCAGTCCAGTGTGTACACTTTTGACAGGAATGACATGTCTAAGAAGCATGTGCTGCTGATTTAAAACTGAAGGAGATGCCCTTAGAAAACAGAGGTCCTTGTTGCCTTCAGGCTGAAACAGACTTCACCTTGTCCAGAACTGCTGCCTACTTAAGCTGCCCAATCCTGATCAACTGGAGGAGTTCATGATCTTTCACTAATCACAATATCATGCATGCAATATTACATATTGTCTGTCAGATAATTAGCACATGTCTATGAAGAAATAATTATAATAGTTTTCTTTCAGCTAGAGCAGGTAGAAAAATGGAAGAAATTTGAGAAGAAAATTAAGGCAAAGTCTTGGCTCATGTTTTACAGACTAAGCCACAATGTATTCATTGTGAACATTCATCTAAACTGTTCCCACAAAGTTGGGAGCATGGAATTGTCCAAAATGTCTTGGTATGCTGAAGCATTAACGTTTGTGTCTGGGGTTAGCTACTCCTTCTGTCAGAAATGGATCATCTGTCATTTTATATCAGTGTTTAATCCTCAAAACACTTTAAATTCTCTTTATAAACAGCTTTTTTCACTCTTCTGCTTAACTTTTCATACCTTTCCTGTAACTATTGAAGTAGCAATCCTGCTTTAAATCCAGTTATAATTAGCCAGTAAATAAGCAGATTACCCAAAACTTTAACATATGTTTGATTAACTATTTGAGTGAAAGCCAACCTTGTCGAAACAGCTGCTCATGTAGCATGCTAGTTATTACATGATCAGATTTATATTGTATTTCTGGATGAGCTGTGAGGATGATGATGATGTTCATTGGAAATAAATGAAGATTTAAACATGCATTTGCTAGATTTATGAATGTTACACTATACAAAAGCTGGTCTTGTCAATAAAGAGATGTTTTTGTGCTACATTCTCTGCTTGCTAGCTAGGTGGCACGGCTAGTCTTAGCAAAGACTAGAGACTAGCAAGGGTGAGCAAATTCCTTGTATTTGAAGATTTATTATTTAATTGCATTTACTGGCAAATACTGAAGGAATTTTCGCAGTAGTGCTACACCATGGATTCATGTGACGGGGAATTTGTTCATGTTTTTAAGCAATGAAAATTGAAATGAAAGCAAGGAGGCATTCTTTCAAATTTGAGCATTTTTTTTTCTTCATAAAGAAGTTGTTTTTATTCATTTATTTATTTATTTTAAGCTCCTCCGACTCAGCTCAAATGCAAAATGGCTTCCTATTCACTACCATAACATCTTTGTAAAACCAGTGCAGTGCACAATATGCCCAAAAGAATGTCTGAATTTATACAATTTTCTATACAAAAAGTTGTATTTTTTGGTACTTTTTGGGGTAATGTGGTACTTAAGTAGAAGTAACAGATGAATTGAAATACGTAACAGTTTACTGCAGCACCTTCTTGGAGAACAAAAGCATCTCACAATCCTGGACTATGAAGTAAACATGGTTTGATACAAAAGTCAGTGAAAAAATACAAGAAATTATTATATTACACCATGAAGCAATTTCCTGTAGCATACAAAGTCAAAGTCTTCACGATCAGACTTGTACAGTATATCCAACACAGACGAATCAGACTGTGAGGGAATGTCTGCTTTCTTATCACTAGGGGGCAGTATCTGTCTGTCTGTGTTCATACTCCAGCTCACTGAAGTGTGTTTAGTCTGCACTGAAGGCTCGAGTCGCCTCAGTAGGAAAAATAGTGAGCTGTTCCCAGGTGCCTGAGAGGTGGAGGCTGAACCGAGGAGAGCTGAGAGCAGGGCAACAGTTCTCCCCTCGAGCTAGGGCTCGGTGGAGGTGAAAGGTCATCGTCGGACCTGTGGAGTGACCCTCTAGTCGCGCCGTCAGAGCTCAAGCACTCTGGAACAGCATCCTCCATTTGCCTGTGATAGAAGAGGAAGAGAAAAAAAAAGCAGCTCAGAATTTCCAAGCAAATTCTATGCATGATAGGACAGGGTGAGGTCAGGAAAGCAGTAGTAATGAATAAAGGAGTTTTCAGTAAAGCAATTTCAATTGAAGTTTCACACAATGTATTGTCTACATGCACAAATTTGCCACTTCTAACCTGAGAGAATACCTTGTAAAATAAATAGTTCAGCAAGAAAATTTGCCTCCAATCTACCTAGTCGATCATCCGAGACATGTCCGGTGTCTTGTTGTTATTGCACTTGGAGCTATGAAGAGCTGAAGTATCCATCTATTTTACATAAATTCAAGACTATATTTTCCTCTCTAAAATCTATACTTGCTTCAAAAGGACATCATTAAACCACACAACTGTTGTAATAAAGCATACGCAGATGTTTTTGTTGGTTTTTTTTGGGTACAATTCCTCCTTTAAATTTCTCCCTAGCACTTGGATTACACCAAACCGTACTAAGACAATGTGCCACTTATATAAAGAAGGCAGACTTTCATCATTATGTACATTAGTTAATTAGACAGTAGTGTCTAAGCAAAGACTCCATTTTCAAAGCAGACATTGTGTAAGCATTCTTGAATGATATCAAGATTGAGGAACTCTACTGTATCTTAAACCAGAAGATGACGCTGTACGTTCCCTCACCCTTTGCGGCCCTGAGCAGCTCTGTCCCGCTGACGGCGGTTCTTGAACCAGTTGCTGACCTGAGTGGCTGTGAGACCAGTCGCTGTGGCTAACTCCCGCTTCTCTCTGGGTGAGGGGTAGGGTTTCCTACAGTACCACTCTCTCAGCACACACCGGGACTTCTCCTGCAAATACACACACACACACATTCAGCATGATGGCTCAACATTTTATTATAAGCTTGATATAATGACGCTAGGAGTATAACGTTTCACAGATTTCATTTGGTGTGAAAGTACAAACTGGTTCCAAAGAGAGAGATTTATTTAGCATGACCACTCTCTGACCACTAACAGTTTATTAAATGCTTACAGGAACACTCCAGTCTGGATTTTACATTATTATTATATTATATATATATATATATATATACAGCACACACAATATCATACTAGACTTCATTAGGAAAATGATCCAAGATCAGACTTAAAACTCACATCCGCTTCAATGACATGATATTCTTTTTTAATTCCATCTTCATTATATTTCTATTCAATATGTGTCACAAATCAGTACATGAGTTTAATAATATCATTTAGACATATATATATATATATATATCATTCTAAATGAAATAATTTTGGCCTGATTTAATGTTTAACACCTTTATCAATCATGGCATGTTGCAAAACAGGTCAGCTTTAAATGTCTGCTCATTAAAAATACAGGAATGTGTATGAAGTCTGATTTCCTCAAATGTCATGCAACAGTAGATGTCTGAGGGAAGTAGGAAGCTGAACTCCCCTGATGAACATTTATGTAACATAAAATGTTTGCAGAATATTTTTTTCATGAACACATCCATTTAAATCTGTAAATCTGTATTATTATTTCACTCTGAGGAAACGGGACTAGTTTTTCCAAAGAAGTCTATTGCACATGGATACCACAATACCTTTAAGGAAAGATAAGTAAGTGGAGGTCTTTTATTTATTTTTTTTACTGTTGGATAAAAGTCCTTAACATCTTCCGTGAGGCTTTTTCTCATGTCTGTCTCATGCAAAGATCTTAATATTTAGTGTTTTTATTGTAAGGTTGTACTTTTGAAATCATTCTATATAAGTTGTGGATGTTTATGGACAGAATTAAACAAATGCTCCTAGACCTCCATTATAAATGAGCTATGTTGAAATTCTTGTTCATGGTAATCCATATACTACAGCTACAGAACATTAGATTGAAACTGCTGGAGTATTCCTTTAACATCAGGTTATTTTTAGTCTAGTGGTAGCAAATGTTGAACCACTTGTCTTAAGCATCATCACTTAAGTGTATTTATAAGGACCTTTCTATGAAGACCCCAATGAACAGATCCTACCTTGAAGCAGTAGCTGGTCTCTTCTCCATCCCAGATGGTTCGAGGCAGAGGGAACTTTCGCCGTACGCGATATTTGCCCACAGCTCCAAGAGGGCGCCCTCGTTGCAGCTCGGCCTCCAGGTAACGCGCCCGGAGCCACAGCTGCTGTAGGAGCGAGTGACTGCGTGGGGAGAACACGTTGCCCTCGATGAGAGCGTAGAGATCGCTGAAGCGGCCCTGGTGGAAGGCCACAGCTGCCTGCGCCTTCAGGACGCTCTCCATGCTGTGCTGTGTGCTCAGGTACGAGGAAGGAGGGCAGGTGGAGAGAGAAGGTACAGAACGGAGGAATGAGGATAAGCGGTCGATATACCCACTTTGAAGCAGAACCTCACACACACACGCCACCTGGTCCTGGGTAAAACCCATTGCCATGGTGAGAAATCTGGAGGAGAGATTTGATTTCATGTGGTTAGGCAGATCAGAAAAAGTAAATAACTGGAATTTAATTTCTGTAGCTTACTCAATATTGGACATTAATCCATGTCAATAGTTATAGTTAGAGAGGATATTACAGTATTATTTCTAGAATTAGTAATTCAAGCCTCAATTGTACCATTTCAAAGTTCAAGCCACGAAATATAATCGCAGTGCACATTTCTACACGGTTTCGTAAATGTACCTTCTCTCAGATTGGCCTCAAGGTTTCAAGAAGAAGGTTCCAGTTGCATTGTAATCCTTTGTGTGCTGCCAAGCAGAGAAACCGAGAGTGTGTCCAAGCATACGAGGTTTCACAGACTTATACCTGTTCTTTCCTGAGCCGCAGATCCGCCCACGATGAAGTACACACAGGTAACCGGAGCCCATGGGGGTTAAGAAAACACTGACAAGCACTAACACACACTTTGCATTGAGTCATGCACCCACAAAACAAAACAAACCTGTTAACCAGGAGCCTTGCCGATTGTCTTAAATAGTGAGGGGCATATCGAAAATAAACACATTTACATTTGAAAGCATTCCCATTTCCAACTCAAATTAGGGTACCAACGTTTAAGCCGATTTGGTTAGCGATGACTCCTGCATGGCATACATGTAATGAAGGCCAGAGGGATGGACGTCATTTGCCTCCAAAAGCGCACCTGAATAATGCAGTCTGTGCACCAAGAAAGCAGGTTTGACATAGTCCTCTTAAAATCTATGTGCAATAGAAACAATATTTTAATATTGAATATTGAAATATAAAAAATAAAAAATCAAGAACTACTGTGGAGTACTAGTTAGTTCATATAATCCTTACATTATAGCAGCTATTATATACACCGTTCAGGCGTAATATTATGGCCACTGTAATAAATAACAGTGATTATCTCCTCATCATGGCACCTGTTAGTGGGTGGGATATATTAGGCAGCAAGTGAACATTTTGTCCTCAAGGTTGATGTGTTAGAAGCAGGAAAAATGAGCAAGCGTAAGGATCTGAGCGAGTTTGATGAAGGGCCAAATTGTGATGGCTAGACGACTGGATCAGAGCATCTCCAAAACTACAGCTCTTGTGGGGTGTTCCCGGTCTGCAGTGGTCAGTATCTATCAAAAGTGGTTCAAGGAAGATACTGGTGAACCGGTGACATGGTCATGGATGGCCAAACCTCATTGCTGCACATGGGGAGTGAAGGCTGGCCCGTGCGATTCGATCCAACAGACGAGCTACTGTTGCTCAAATTGCTGAAGAAGTTAATGCAGGTTCTGATAGAAAGGTGTCAGAATACACAGTGCATGATGGGTCAGGGCTGTTTTGGCAGCAAAAAGGAGGATCAACACAATATGAGGCAGGTGGTCATAATGTTATGCCTGGTCAGTAATTATTTATATTTATATATATATATATATATAAAAAACAGAGAAACTGCAAAACACATCCTCTGTCCTAAAGCTTTACTTAAAGGACACTCTGAAATGCTACTATGTGGTACTATGTACTAGCACTGGAGACTCCTTGCATATCTTTTGTTTGGAAAAAACCCCCACACTTTTCCTTTTGATAGACACAACCTCTGACCAAACCGATTAGAGAATTCATCAGCGCTCTGGTGTCACAGAGTTGCATCGCACTAAATATTTATTCTGTACAGTTAATTTCAGCACTGTCTATCATCTTTTAACTACAGACTTGATGGTTTTACCTCATGTGCCCCAGCCTTAACTAAAACACTCCTAGAGTCCCACTAGGATCTGAGAGCGGAGTTAATCATTTCCACAAAGTTTTGGTTTACTTGATTATTATTCTGAATCGATTTGTTTGGCCTGGGGCAATAATACTGAGTAAACTGTAGAAACACGAGAAAACTGCAAGAGTTCAAAAGACATTTGCCTAGCAGTAGACATGAGACATGTAATTCCAATGCAAAACTAAAAGGAGCCAACAGGTCTTGGATGACTGACTTCATTTTGTGAAAGGAGTTCAGCTCTGTGTTTGAATCGTGTTCTGCCTCTCTAGATGGTCGCTTTGGATAAAGGCATCTGACAAATGAATAAATGCAAATGTGAATGTAAATATAAAATGTGAAAGCATTCAGCGAAACCACAAAATGAGACCAAACAGCTTGCATTGCAAAGTATATTTAACACAATGCCAAAAAAATTTTTTTTTAGGTTGAATATAAAAAAATAGAATAACTATAACAAATACAAAACAACTCTTTAAAAGAGATACGCCATGTTTATCATGCTGGGATCAAGGAAAAAGAAAAAGAAATCAAAAATCCCTTTATTAAATTTAAGGTACATTTTGCAAAATTCTTTGGTTTGATCAGCTGTATGTATATTTTCCTTGGGATGGAGATGATTGTGGCTTTGTGGAGCTGATAGTACTGTAACAAGTATGTGAAAATCAGCCACAAAAAACAAAATAATAACATTCAATAACAGCAACAGGAAAGTTGTTGCTCATTTACGCCAATGCATGCACACACACACGCACACAAATTCCCTTTGTTTCTTACATACTGGGAAAAACACATTGTTCAGGTGCATGGAAGAAATAAAACAGGAAAAAAAAATAGTAATACAAGCCTTTGGCATATAAATGCTACATGTCCTATTTGTGAATACATTTCTAAAATACAAACTATTTCCAGAAAATATATAGAAAATGAAGAGTTTCTGATAAACTTCTGCAGATTCACCAACAGCACAATGCTGGTTCATTACTAATTAATCAGGGGTGGACAAATCATCAATTTATTCATCAGGCCAACGGTCAAAGCTTCCCAACATGTTTTGTTTGTCTGAAAATCTGTTTAAATAGACTAAAGTGTGGTGAATAATACGATTGGATTCAAGTACAGCAAGCACATTATGTTAATTGCCACTTCAAATAGGGGTTGAATCCCTGGAAGGGTGGTTTTATACTTTTTTATAGCCTTTACAGAATCATCTGAATCATATTTGCACCTTAGACCAAAAAAAAAAAAAAAAGCAGGAAGTCTTTGGCTAACATTAGGTTTTTGTGCTGCACTCGAATGTACTTGGCTCAGCTTAGTCACTATTTCCCTTCATATTCCTGATTCTGAAAAATGGTATCTAGACCCAGGTATATTAATACCCTGTTGAACATTGAACCTACATGCTTCAGGCACTCAAGACTAGTGATTTGTCCACCCCGATACGGCTTTAAATATACACTGACAAGGAAAACGTACAAGAAAACGAAAAAAAAAGGCACATGGAATGAACACAACATAACAGTACATAAAGATTGTAATAGTGTCACAATGTTATAGGTCAATAGTGTTGTGAAAGTTCCCTCGATGGCTTCAGTAGGACCAATGATATTACCGAAAGGAGAGTAAATGACAGTTCATGGCAAAAAAAATTGTGCAAAATATTATGACACGTTGGCCTACTGGAAAATAAGCACCATAATCTGCCACGGAGTCCAATTTCATTGAACAGCGTTTAGCCTTGCGCGCACCCAGAAATGATGAGTCAGCCAATTCCACTGACGTGTATGGTATTCCATACACATAAAGTAACTCATGAAATATGACAACACAGCATCGAAAAATTGCTGGCCTTACCTAAAATAGAAAACATTTGCAGATTGACGAACGTGTAGTGTGAGTCGCATTGAATGGTATGTCAGATTCGCAGGATTTATCTTTATAGTAACTGGAGACGTCTAGGAAAAAAAAACCAAAACACTTATACCAACTTGGCAGCACCGATTTCAACTTAAAGTCATTGCATAGATAAAAACGATAAAATCTAACAGGAATAAGCCCTTTTTCTTTCGACTAACTTGGCTAACAGTACCTTCTCAGCATATGCTACATTGTAGTGATGGATGGAAGTGTTTGTTAAATCAGACACTAACTATGAAAAGCGTCTAGAGTCTAGCAATAGACTCTTTGTACAGTTATGGTGCATAATTTAAATAGTAAAAAAAAAACAACAACAAATGTACATGTGTGGAAAAAGATTAGATAACATGGGCTAACATTACATAGGAAATCTAATAATGCTTTAGTTCAGTCTTTGGATGCACATGAGAGAATAAAATGTATATACACACTGCAGATGATTACAATGCAAAGGAGAGAGAAAGGACGATAAAAGTATCTAAGACTGATGAAATACCTTATAATGTATTTAATCAGTTGTATACTGTATAAAAACATGCCTCTCCTCCAATTAAGGATAGAACAAGGTTAAAGATTCATAACTTCAGCTCAATATCCTACACAAAGGGAACTCAAGCTCTCTGTCTGGAAAATCCAGGCGTAATTTCAAAAAAACTTTTAAAGCAATCCTATAGAAAGCGATAAGCATAGTCTATTACAGCGTCATGTAAAATGTAATCGTCATGAAAAATGAAATGATCGTAAGATGTATAGGTTAGGCTACTTCATGTTCCGAGGTCAACACACACTCCTATCCAGGTGTCTGGCTCATAAAGGAGGTTTTGAAAAAAGTCCTGGGTTCGTCATTAAAGCTTGTTATGCACTAGGGCGTCTTTTAAGATTACTTCTCACAATGCACAGGATGATGCCTGTAAAATCTTGTGCGATATTAGATTTTACTATGATGATCCTTTAATGATAGCTGTGATTAAGGAAAATTACTGTTCTGTTTGCTCAGTGCACTTCTGTACGAGTCCCCCTTTATGGCCCTATTGGGTAAATGGTAAAACGACCACCTTGTAATCAACTTAGCAAAGCAGTATGTTTGCTGAGGCTGGCAAATAAATATACTAGAACAGTGAGAGCAGAGGCTGCGAGTGAAATTTGTGTTATTCCAAAAGGAAATTAGATGTACAGTGGAACCTCGGTATACGGATTTAATTCGTTCTGGAGGCGAGTTCATAAGGTGTATTGCAAAACAAATTTTCCCATAAGAAATAATGTAAATCCGTTCCAGTCACCCAAAAATATGACCAATATTACCAATAGGAAGCGTATGTAAACTGTATGGCTGCTTACAAAGAACTGAGCCAAGCCAAGCATTCCTCAAGGCTTCTCACAGGAAGTCGTGCCACCAAGCTTTTGAACGCATGCCGAAGGAAATGTCGGTATCATGGGTTGACTCTTTCGAAACAGCTTTCAGTGACTGAAAAAGTAAATCGTAAAAGTCATAAACTCGCTTCGGTTAGCTTTGCTTGGCTTCAGCTCCTGGATGTACACAAAACTTAGCCGGCATTCATTTTGTTTCGTTCATACGCCGAAAATGCTTCGTATCCCGACGTCTTGCAAATTCTTTAGGGAGGGCATTCCTATGCAGAGTTTCCACTGTATATCTTATTTAAAAATAATCAGGTAAATCCAAGGGACTTGTCTAAATGCCTCTAAAAGTTTTAAAGCAATGCTAAATCTGTTTCCACAGTCAAAGTTTAGCAGCCTTGTCTAAGGAATAATTGATTTTTGAATGAAGATTTTCTCACAGATGAAGCACTATACCAGTTCTGTAATCCAGAACTTTCCACAAAAGTTAACTAACACATAATATGAGTCACTACAGCAATTTAATTGCGTAAAAAGCAAATAATAGTCTGGAGATAAGATCGAAATAACCTCAAAGACAGCTAGCTAAACAAACTAAATCCTACTTTTTGAGACAGGCCCCAGAAGTGAGACAGTATGTGACCAAAAAAAAAAAAAAAATTACTTATTATTCCCTTAAAGTACCCATTAAAATGTGCCTTAAATTCCAATAAACAAGTTTAGTTTTGTAGATGTGGCTAAAATTCACAATACACAGAAACTGTCTTCTAGATAGGTGCCACATCTGATCCAACTTGATCCAACCTATCCAACTTGGTGTGAGTTGGAAGCTAACAGCTAGCTTGAAAGCTAGCATTCGGATAAACCAGTCAGCAGTGCCTCCTCTGAATGCGCTACATTTAAAGTGATTGACTAGAATGTTTGATTTATTACAAACATTAACTTTGGAGCTTCATAAATTAATAAAACAAAAACCGCTTGTATAGTAAATTCAAGCTACAATGCATGATTTATATTGTAAAAAGAAATAGCCCAGCTGTTGGGTAAATGCCCAAAAGGTAAATGTTCCATGACATTAATCCCCATGTCTTTCTGTGAGGGGGAAAAACCTCCACAGCCTATGACCGCTTCTTGTGAATCCCAAAACGAAGATGAAGTTGGATCCAACACAGTCAAGAAGCCTAGAAGTGGGTTGACCTGTTGTTCTGTTTTTGTTTTTTTTAAAGAATCTATAAAGATCAAATCAGGTATGATTTACCTTGATTCCTACCTCTAATGCCATACAGTGACTCATACAAAATTCAGAGTACTGTGGAGCATCAAGATTGTCTGAGGGCTTCTAAAAGGCAGCCCAAGAGAAGTACAGTTACAAACCCAAATCATCATCCACAGGGACTGACTGCAGTTGAGTAAGAATCTTTGAGTCTCCATCCATCTCCACATCGTCCAGATGAGATTCCCTATGTATGTCATCGCTTGGAGGAGGGGTACCCAATAGCAGGGACTCCCCACCTGGTAAGCCCAATAAAGCCGGGTCCTCGGGTAGATCCCCTTTCCCACGTACATCAAACAGTGTGAGTCCAGATGAAGATGACAGGGGCACAGGACTCCAAGCAGGCTGAATGAGATGAGGACCACTGGCTACCCCACTGCAGAGGGGACTGAATGACAGCATGCTCTCAGGGCTGAGGGTCTGTTGGGATGGCAGAACACTAGTAGGGGTTGGAGTCGGAGAGTCTGAGGCGTTTGGAGAGGCTCCTGGCGTAGGATTAGCCAGGGCTCCAGTCTCAGGACTACAGTAAAGCGCAGATGAGCCAATTAAAGGAGATGACTGAAATGGACTAGAGGTTTGGACAGAGGATAGGGAGACTGGTTGATTTTGTAGTGATGTTCCTGTTGAGGTTTGTTCTAGTCCACTGCTGCTGCTGCTTGCGCTTGGGCCTGGATTTTCTGGGATGGATTTGACAGGCATGCTGGTAAACTGGAAACCAGCTGGGATGGTGAGGATGAGTTTGCCATTCTGAACACTCAGGTAGGGACTGCCACCTGCCAAGAGGAAATTACCTTAAAACAAGAGCAGAATAATGCAATCAAGCTCTCTGATTTGGTGGTGGGGAAAAAATCTATTTTTGTAAATGTAGCTGACGTACTAACCAACAGTAAACATTAATGTTTGGTTTCAAAGAACTTTGAAATGTTTGGTAAATCTAATATGGTTCAACAATACTGTCCAGTATCTTACCTGGAGAAGCAGAGGGAAGTTGAATAACTCCTGAATTTAGAAGCTGGACACCAGGAATTGCACCAGCTGTAGGCACACTCTGAGGAGGTCCTATGGGGCTTATCCTAATAGCCCCCTGAGGCACAGCAACTCCTCCTCCAGAGCCAGATGTTAAGATTTGGAAAGCACCTCCAGGAGATGGGATGGAGAATGAGGGTGCTGCTGGGACCACCTGAGGGAAGGATATGGTCCCTGTAGATGCTCCAGCAATGGGGGATACAGGCATGAGTTGAGGCAAAGGTACGAGCTGAGGCTGCCCTGTGTCCTTGGACTGTGAAACAGGAACTACTTGAGTTGGTGAGGAGATGGGAATGCCTTGTGTACCCAGCGTCTGTATCTGTGGGGTGGTGGCTAAATTTGACTGGTCTGTTAACTGAAGTGTCAGTGGAGCCTGGCCATTAGGCACCCGGGGAACAGATACAACAGTGTTCTCCCCAAGCGCAGAGGATCCATTTTGAGCTTGAATAGGCCTGGGCCCAATTTGCAGATTGGGGTTTTGAAAATGAGGAATGGAACTTTGGGACAGTTGAGTGGTAATGGGAGACACTGGAACCAGCTGAGGGCAAGACACTGGAGTCCCTGCTGGGTGCTGTACTAACTGAGATACTGGAATGCCCTGGATGGATGGTACCACCTGGGGCAAAGAAAGAACCTGAGAGCTAGAGACAGTGGAAGATGGTGCTATTTGTGAAACAGAAGAAGTAGGATTTATTTGGGAACCTGCTGTTGCTACTACCACAAGCTCAGGCTGTTGAGTGGATTGCATCACTGGGTTGGAATTAACTACACCAGATGGAGTGACTGCAGAAGAAAGGATGCCATTTTGAGTCAATGCTAATGAAGTAAGGGAGGTGTGAGTCATCACTGTGGAGGAGATTGTGGATGTAGATATGGAGGAGGGAGACACCATTTGGGTACTATCTTCAGCCTTTATAGCCTCTGGAACAGTGATGAAGTCCAGCGGAGAGACATTATGGTTGGTTGCTTTCGTTTCCTCGGTCAACGAGACAGGGACTGTGCTAGTAAGGTTGGGCTGCGTTTCCATTTTGATAATGCAGTTTTCTGGGACACCATTGTTCCCACTACCCTTAGATATAACCTGAGCCCCATTGAGTAAAAGTGGAGTGTTGGTAGTCACAGGACTCAGGGTAACTGCATGACCATCACTCAGAGTCAATCCATTAATAATGACACCGGTTCCAGTCCCTGATAGTAATGGGCTCCCGTTGAGTAACAGGGGATGAGGACTTGTAAGGAATCCCCCTGTGTTATTGAGAATGAGTTGACCTCCAGTACTACAGGGGGCACTAGAGAGGGATATAAGCGAAGCAGTTGAGCCACCAGCCTCTTGAGTCGTGGGTTTGTCAGTAATGTCTTCCAGATCAGCCTTACTAGCCTCATCCTCTGTGCTGTGGTTTCCATCAGATTCACTAAGAGAGAGAGAGAAAAGAGAGAGAAGAAAAAGATGAAAACAAATACTGCTTATTTTGTGTGTATGGCAAATCCCAGATTATTCCATGATTTATGCTAAAACTTACTACTTAGTTACTACTACAAATTGATAAATACAAGCCTAATGAACCAACAAAACATGGCAGTTTTTGTTTTTAAATATATACCTACTCATTGTGACCTAGTTTACTTTGTACTGCTTTGCATACATTTAAATGGCTTGAATTCCTGATTTCAAAACAAGTCCCAAACCTACCGCTTTACCTCAACACAGAAAGGATGCTGTAGGAAGTACGACCTAAAAGAAAATGTTAATACTACATAACTAGAAAGAGCAAATTGTTCTTTTTCTGTATAATTTGCAATGACTGGAATTCACTTACTTCGGACTTACGCAAGCTGTAAGATCCAAAAATAAATAAATAAATAAAAAGCTTCTGAAGATCAGCTGTATTTTACCTGACCTGACATTTGCCCAGCATTTAAAAAACACACAGATATATTTTACACTGTAAAGGGCCTGTATACACAAACTTTACAAAAAATGAACACCTAAGCATTAATATAAAATCTGCCATGTTACTACCTCAGCAACCTCAATTTACTCATACCTCAAACGCCACTTAAGCTGATGGTATAAGAGCTTTCACCAGATATACCAGTAGTTACTGGTTTACTCAGAACTCCTGTTCATATTTCGAATAGTGATGTGTTTTTTTTTTGCAGATGGATGCTATACCATGACTCTTTCGGTGTATTTTAACAGAAATGCTACCATGAAAACCTCTTGTAAACATCTGAGCTGTTTGAGTGCATGGTGAGATGCGCGTTTCTGACTGTGTTTTGCAACGCAAAATAAAAGGAGGTAGTATATTTGCCTTTTCCATTCTGTATTTGCGCCGATGCTGATTTTATGGGATTCAGCCAAAACAAGTGAACTTGAACAGCAAACAGATATATAAAATGTAATATACCTTTGTTTATAGTACAACACACTAACAAGTACAGGCACAAAATAATACCACTGCTTCTTTTCCCTATACATAAAATTGCAACTAATTGGGAATAATTAATAAAAACCCACACAGCAGGCATTATTGATGCCTCACAGCTCCAAGGTTCCCGGTCTGATCCTTACCATCTGTGTAGAGTTTCACACATTTCCTCAAGGTTCTCTGGTTTTCTCCCACCTCCCAAAAACATGTAGGTGATAAGTGGATTGTCTGTGCTAAATTGCCCTAAGTGTGAATGCAAATGTGAATGTGTGTGTGTGTTTGCGTGTGTTGCACTTCCAGTCCAAATTTTCACATCACTCCTTGCGTTTCCGGGATCTGCTGTGGCCCTGGCCAGGATGAAATGCTGACTGAATGAATTATTAAAACCTTCCTCACTTTTTTTTTTTTGAAGCTGAAGCCATTAGGCCAGCCTCTACTCCTCCACTGCAGTCTCCTCCACTGCAACAATAAATACCCTTCTTGCTTTGGTGCGTCCTTTACTTTTTTTGCGTATTGTCCATGCGATGCAAAATGTAAAGTAAAATAATTGCGATTTGTTTCATCTTGCTACAGATCGATAGAAAGGCACAGCTATGCACCAACAAGTGGCAACACTGACTTCCTAACTAATTAGCTTGACTTGCAATCAGCCTCGTCCCGAACACATCCAAAAAATCAGCATCTATGGATAAGGATAAAACTGAAGTAGAGAGAAAAAATTGCACCAATTTGGCCCTCCAGCAGCTACACCCACGTTCTCCTTCTAACCTGAATACTAGATTAAAAGTTGCATTATAGTGACAGCAGTGATTATGAGCAGCTGTGGTGATCACAGTATTATTGCCTAACCACAAACACTTGTGATAAGAGGCATGGGGGGAAAAAAACCACATGGCTGTTTTACTTCAAGAACAACTAAATTCAACGGTTAAAGGAAGGCTAATTTAGAGAAAATCAAAGGCACTAGTTTAGCCTTGCTGGACCATCCCAGGTGCAAGCCTACAATGAATTATTTAAGGTTTTAAAGGATATAAAGAAATCTCATCGTCTTAGTAATCTGGGATGGTATTTAAGTTATCATAAGACTTTTCTTTTATATTTTTTCCATTTTTAAAAGCATGACATTGAAGGTGAATATGGCAATTTTGTTTAACAAACAATAGACCTTTGCCATCTGACTGCTGAAAAATCTATATTTACTTTTACTGGTAATTCACAGCTACTCTCATCATAACAGAACATTCCGTAGTGCTTTACTCCTTTTATACCACCGCAACTGGTCAACTATTGCACAATGCTTAATTTATTAATTAATCTTGTACTTTTAACCTTTTAGATACAGTTAATGTCCTTGATACAAGTTCCTGTTATTATATATGTTAAAGCAGCTATAAACAGTCATTTTAATAAGACAAACAGAAGTTAATAAGACAGAGGAGGGAAAAATGCAGCTTGTCATGTTACTGAAAAATAACAGAAAATGCAAAGACATCCATCCTGACACAGGTGACTCCTTAAATAAGGAGCATTAAATAAATGTCTACTTACAGGAAAAATTCCCAATGTTTTTCTTCACAAAATAACTTTAAATCTACAAAATCTAATGGAAAGCCTTCTGAGAATAGTAGAGGACTGTATAAAAGAAAAGGGGGAAAAATCTAGAACAGTGTGTTCAGCTAGCACATGTAGGTGTGATAATCAAACACAAACAGTCTACAAACTTTTCGCCATAAAGTGTTTAAACCTTTGATTTGATTTACAGCCTGCACTTGCGTCATAGGTGATGTTAGAAAAATATAATAAACATCATCTGGACATTCAAGATTCTTTTGTCACAATACTGAGTACAGTGAAATTAGAGCAGTCCTTGCTGTGGAATTTCTTAGGTGAATGTGGTGCAAACTATACATCCGTTTTACAAATGAAATAATAAACAAGGCAAGAGTGAAGTGAATAAGACTGATGATCTCCTCATCATGGCACCTGTTAGTGGGTGGGATATATTAGGCAGCAAGTGAACATTTTGTCCTCAAAGTTGATGTGTTAGAAGCAGGAGAAATGGCCAAGCATAAGGATTTGAGCGAGTTTGACAAGGGATGAACTGTGATGGCTCAGAGCATCTCCAAAACTGCAGCTCATGTGGGGTGTTCCCGGTCTACAGTGGTCAGTATCTATCTAAAGTGGTCCAAAATAAGGAACAGTGGTAAACCGGCGACAGGGTCATGGGTGGTCAAGGCTCACTGATTCACATGGGGAGCCAAGGCCCATGTCCTCCGATCCAACAGACGAGCTACTGTTGCTCAAATTGCTGAAGAAGTTAATGCTGGTTCTGATAGAAAGGTGTCTATCTCAGTTTGGCATCAAAAGGGGGGACCAACACAATCTTAGGCAGGTGGTCATAATGTTATGCCTGGTCAGTGTATAAGTATAAATAAGTATGTAAATACTACTAAAAAAATAAGTTGTTTATTACTGGACTATTCAGCTTAAAAAGAAAAGCAATTAAATTGATTAATGAACATTTTAGGCGATTCCTCTGTAATATCCTTCAGGAATGGGAAGTGTAAAACTTCATGAACTCCGGTCAGCCTTAAACACAGTTTATTGGTTTAATCGTGTAGTGACTTGCCTAGAAATCAGTTTTGTAAAGGTGTTTTCAGCTGGCATGTTTCTTTTCCTTGAAATTCCCTGCTTTGACATTCCTGTGCAGTGTGTACCGCAGGGAGATGTCGCCATGCTGGAAACCTGAGACACTTCAGGGTGCTGAGAGCTCACATTTCACAACAAAGCAACACGCTTGCAGTCAGTCGGACCTGATTTCAGCCAAGTGTCTCTCACACTGCATAATCAAACCCGAGCACCAACTTTTCTTTCCAACTCGGGATGAATAAAAAATGAAAAGCACAAACGTCATCGTTCCCAGTCTAGGCCGCGTTATTGAGACCGAGACCACAAACAAAACTGTAGGGTTACTTTTTGCGACATTATTATTTCTGCAGTATAATTAATCTACAATGTCCAGATGCGTTCCTACTGCTACACAGTAACTGCTGCGTTTAGCTTTGCTGAGGTAGAGGAAATGCATAAATAAAAATGTATCCTAAGCCAAATTGTCCCTGTTGTATTTAGTACAAAAAGGAGGGTTGCAAAAATGACTGTCAGTGTTGATGTCTATTAGTTGATTGTGCGCCGATCTACTAAAAACAAAAAAAAAAAGAGGTTTGTTTTGGCTCGGAGAGAGTGAGCTGAAAGGTACCTAGCTCCAATACCGAGCACAAACCACAAATATGCAATAAATAAATAAATAATAAATAACTCCATCAAACCCAAACCTTCATATCTCAGTGTATTGGTAGTTACCTTTTGCTGTTAGTACCGGATGGAGTTCGGTCCCTCTGTCGCCGATTCTTGAACCAGTTGCTCACTTGGGTCAAAGAAAGTCCGGTAAGTTTGGCCAGATTTTTCTTCTCGTCCGGAGTTGGGTACCGGTTAACTTTGTAACACTCTTTCAGGGCGTTGCGCGACTTTTCCTTGAAACAATACACTGTCTCCTCTCCGTCCCAGATGGTCTTCGGAAGGGGAAACTTTTTGCGCAGCCGGTACTTGTCCACTGCGCCCAGGCTGCGACCCCGCGACCTCTCCGCCTCCTTGTAGCGCGCTCTCAGGTAGAGGTCCTGCAGGAACCCGTGGTTGCTCGGGTGGAAGTCGCGGCTCTCTAAGATGGCGTACAACTCTGTAAAGTCCTCGCGGTGGAAGGCGACCAGGGCCTGGGCCTTAAGCAGGGTCTCGTTGCCACGTAGCACGTCGGACGAAGGAGGGATGGTAGCCAGGAAGCTCCACAGGCGATCCACGTTGCCCGCCTGCAGGAGAGCCTCGCATACGCAGGCGACCTGCTCACTGGAAAAGCCGAGCGCGGACTTTGGGAAGGTCTCAAACAGCCGCTCAGAAACTTCCTCCGAGTCCTTTTCCTCTTTGACTCGGGCTTCTGATTGTCCAGATTCCTCGGCGCTTCCATTCTCCGTTTGTTCTGGAGACTCCAAAGACAAGGAAGCCATTTTTAGTTGAACTTTTTTTTTTCTCTTTCGGTTCCTCCTCCCTCCTCGTCGTTCCCTCAGCCCATTCTCCGGGTATACTCTGATGGACGATTCGGGAAAGAGTCGACTCCTTTTTTTTTTTTTTTTGAACGAATCGTTTGTTGAAAAGCGAGTCTATTACGGGTTTGCAAAGTTATCTTATTATTTAAGTGAAATTAAAGTGACACGTACTCAGGACTAATCTCTAATCTAGCAAGTTTTTATATTAAAATTGTGATCTCATCCTATCTATCTTATAATAAAACCCTGAGGTTTTAGGCAACAACTTTGCATTAAAGCATCGGTTATGTTTCATTTCACTTACTTTGCCAGGGATATCTGTCAACACAATGCTTTATACATGCTACTTCTACATAGATGCTGTCTAATTGTATTGCAGAGCTAGGTTGCCAATTTCACAGTCATCAAAAATAGGTTTAAATATTAACCAATGAATATAAGTAATGGCAAAAGTATATTCGCCTACTTGATATTTTTCTATTGGCGATGAATCAAGTGAATCAACATGTTCATTTGATTCCTTGAAGCAGGTTTGTTCCTGCGAATCGAATCACTGAAGCGAGTTGTAAATGTGTGTGTGTGTGTGGATTGAGGCGCCACGCCCCTCACGTTTCGTCAAAGACTACTCAACAATCCATCCATCTTCATATTAATAAATAAATTGACAAAAAATCTTCATATAAGTCCAAAAGCGGGAGAAGTTCAAATCTTAGTTATATTATTCAGCTTTTAAAACTGGATGTACATAAACTAAAATGTACTCTGAAACACCACTGCTAAAAACTGGACTAGAATATTAAATAGTAAAATATCATCTTTGTATAATAATACATCAGAATTGATGGTGAATATCAGGTGCTGGAAGACCATACTGACTCAAGTAAATCAGGTAGTAATTCACTTGAGTAAATGCAAAAGTGAACAAAAAATATTTTTTCCCTATGTCTACACTTCTGTTTTTATGTTAACTAAACAAGTTAACCAACTAACCAAGACTGGTAAAGTGTTGTGTGCTGAAGCTTAACTGTATTTAAAGAAAGGTTACATTAACTGACTAGCTACACTATGTTGCCAAAGGTTTTGGGACACCCCTCCAAATCATTGAATTCAGGGGTTGGGCTTGGTCTCTTGAACAGGGTTTGGGACTTGAACAGTTGAATAGTTTGGGGATGGCCACTTCCTGTTCCAACATGACTGCTCACTAGTGCACAAAGCAAGGTCCATAAAGACATGGATGAATGAGTTTGGTGTGGAGGAACTTGACTGGCCTGCACAGACTCCTGACCTCAACCTGATAGAACACCTTTGGGATGAATTAGTGCGGAGACTGCGAGCCAGACCTTCTCGTCCAACATCATTGCCTGACCTCACAAATGCGCTTCTAGAGGAATGGTCAAAAATTCCCATAAACACACTCCTAAACCTTGTGGAAACCCTTCCCAGAGTGCAGGCCAGTCAAGTTCCTCCACACCAAATTCGTTCATCCATGTCTTTATGGACCTTGCTTTGTGCACTGGTGTGCAGTCATGTTGGAACAGGAAGGGGTCATCCCCAAACTGTTCCCACAAAGTTGGGAGCATGAAATTGTCCAAAAGGTCTTGGTATGCTGAAGCATTAAGAGTTCCTTTCACTGGGGCCGAGCCCAACCCCTGAAAAACAACAACTGAATTCAATGATTTGGAGAGGTGTCCCAAAACTTTTGGCAATATAGTGTATTTGTCCAATACCAAAGCATGTTATGCTATGTGATATGCAGTTTTGCAAGAATGAACTTTATGCAACTCTACCTGTCTTGTTTAGGCAGGGTGTTAAAGGTAAATGATAATAAGAAGAACCCTATATTATCACCACACATACATTACAGCACAGTAAAATTCTTTTCTTCACCTATCCCAGCTGAGGTCAGAGCTCAGGGGCACCTATGCTATAGCACCCCTGGAGCAGGGAGGTTTAAGGGCCTTGCACAATTGCCCAACAGTGGAGCTTAGTGGTGCTGGGGCTTGAACCCTGAGCCTTCGATCAACAACCCAGAGCCTTAACCATTTGAACCACCACTACCAAAGCACAATTTTTTAATTTTATATTTTCTTAGCTCTCCAAATTCTGATTTATATATATTGATACAATCTACCTTTAAAATCCAAAGTGAAAGTAATCCTTTTGTTATTTATGTTAGAAACACAAAAAGTTTTAGTAGTACAGTTATGGAATTAATTCATTTTGAATTGAGATTGAATTGAAGAAGACACAAATACCAAACTAAATCTCATGCTTAAGAATGTATGTTTGAAATCTGCAAACCGTGTACACACGCATTCACACACGGATACTCACACACATACACACACACACACACACAAACATATATATATATATATATCAGACATAACATTATGAGCAGTGAGAGGTGAAGTGAATAACACTGATTATCTCCTCATCATGGCACCTGTTAGTGGGTGGGATATATTAGGCAGCAAGTGAACATTTTGTCCTCAAAGTTGATGTGTTAGAAGCAGGAATAATGGACAAGCGTAAGGATTTGAGCGAGTTTGACAAGGGCCAGATTGTGATGGCTAGACAACTGATCAGAGCATCTCCAAAACTGAAGCTCTTGTGGGGTGTTCCCGGTCTGCAGTGGTCAGTATCTATCAAAAGTGGTCCAAGGAAGGAACAGTGTTGAACCGGTGACAGGGTCATGGGCGGCCAAGGCTTATTGATATACATGGGGAGCGAAGGCTGGCCTGTGTGACCCGTTCTAACAGATGAGCTACTGTTACTCAAATTGCTGAAGAAGTTAATGCTGGTTCTGACAGAAAGGTGTCAGAATACACAGTGCATGAAGGGTCAAGGCTGTTTTGACAGCAAAAGGGGGACAGACACAATATAAGGCAGGTGGTCATAATGTTATGCCTGGTTATTGTATATACTGTATGTGTGTGTGTGTGTGTGTGAGGCTTAAGAGAGCCAAAACACTTGAGTAAATCAACAACATTTGTGTTTGGCAGACTAAGTCAGAATGAAACTTTTTTTGCAGGGAGCAACGTTTCAAAATTCCTCCTTATTGTTGTGCAAGTCTTATAAGCAGCTACAGGGAGACATTTGGTGAAGGTTATTGTGGCTAAAGGAGGTTCTATGTGTTAGTAAATTCAAGGGTTCACATCCAGCCTGAACTGTGAATGTTTACTCAGTATGTTCAACGAAGACATGAGAAGTGCAAATGTTTGTGTTATTAATTTATTCGGATTGTGTTTATCTATATAGTGACTTTGATTAAGATCAGACCATATTTGAGTGATGAGTAATCAGGATCGAAATCTAGGTCATTCCAAAGGGTTTGCAAACTTTTTTCTTTGCATGTGAACATCTCTATTAGTGGGAATTTCTGACTTCAGGCATTGGATTGGTGTTCATGCAGAGTATTTGCAGCACCCTACAGTGATTTTTGTCTTGACAATAATGGTCTTGATATGTTGCTTGCATTGGACAATTCTCAGTTGTTTTCAGTTTGGTCACTTGTTCCACCTATTTCCCTAGGTGACATGCAGATTGCACCTGGGGGAGAGCATACTTTCCTCAAATTTGCATGATTTGAAAAAAGCCAATACACTCAGGCATGCTCTGAAATGTTTGCTGATATTCATTTTTCGTTAATGTTCAACACTATACACTTAGTCTCAGTTGTATTGTCATGTAGAGTGCCGGAGTCATTTGTTTTGGACCTGTACTATTTGGACAAACACGTGAATTAAGTAATAGGTTTGCGTGTGTGCGTTTTAGTGCATTTGTGTGTGAGATTCAACTTTGCATGCTGGATAGGCAGGATGAGAGCAGACGTTAGCATAATTCACAGGCACACGTCCACACCTGGAGGGCTGAGGGAAATGAAGCACAGCTTTTGCACCGCCATGGCATCCCTGTGAAGGAATGTAAACTCCACTTCCACAGAGGAAGGGGGGATGTAGGGTAGTAAGAAGTTGAGAGTGTGCTATACACCACCCCTACCCAATCCTGCCCCCATTTATCTCCACCTCTGAAGTGTCAGACTTTCATCTATGGTTTTATGCCTGTGCACACTTGCCCTCCTAGGCACACCAAATGCTGTGAAATACACCGCAGCCTAAAGGGATTAACTCAGGAAACGTGAATGATTTTAGTCACTGGTCACATTGGAAGCACATTTCATATCAAACAGGAAGCTCATGAATATGTGGATAAAGTTTAATTCGTGAAATGTTTTGTTGCCTTTACATTACACTATTAAACTATTAAAACCATGCTGGCATTTGTGCAGGGATGATAGGTGTATTTGTTGTATTTTTGTTTTTGTTTTGCTATTGTATTTGGTACCTGGCTGTTTTATGTGTTATTTTATTGTATTTTTTTTATCATGCTATGTTATTGATTGTGCAATTTTCTTCAGTGTGCAGCACTTTGAACAACATGAGTTGTTTGTAATGTGTTTACAATGTGCCAGATTACAAATTTTAGTAGTATAACACATAAAAAGAAAATGTAAAAGTCAGGAGTGAGTTTAAGTATTATTTACATGTCCAAACGGTTACTTATAATCACTTGATGTATTACTTAAGCGACATCTTGTGGTACATGATGGTATTGCAGCCAGGGTTTTATGCAGTGGATTATGGAGCAAATAACTATGGGGTTTTTTTTTATCTATCTATCTATCTATCTATCTATCTATCTATCTATCTATCTATCTATCTATCTATCTATCTATCTATCTATCTATCTATCTATCTATCTGTTTCACATGATGTCTTCCGTATGGGAATTTGTTTATTTTCTCATCTAAAGCACAGTATTTTTCTAACAAGCATATATAATCTCAAATCTAAATATTAAATAAAATGTTAAAATAAAATCTAAGATGCTATCTAAGATAAGTACAGCAATGTTTCCCCAGAGTGTAATAGGTGTCAACAGTCTCCTGCACATTTTTTGGCTTTGTCCATCATTATACAACTTTTGGATGGGAGTCTATAGACATAAATGTGTTGTTTGGGGTATTTCCCACATCGTCTACCCTTTCTACGATCACACACAAAAAGGACGGCCTGGCCTTTGCTATTCTACTTGCTAGAACATTAATATTGATGAATTAGAAATCACAGAATCCTCCCTCTCATTCTCAATGGATTAGAGATGTACTTTTTGTCAAATTGTAAAAGATTAGACTTTCATTAAGGGGTTCTCCGAATGCATTTGGGAAAATATGGAGCCCATTTTTTTCCAGCTGACTAACAGGATAGATTTTTCACCCTCCTTGCACTAACATGACTTTCTCAGATTGGCTGGTTGTTTATTTATCTATTTCAGATACACTTGAATGTGAGTTGACAGGGATTTCTTTTTATTTCTTTTCTTTTTTTCTTTATCTTATATAGAATGTATCTATATCTCTTACTATTTCTTACTAATGTTGTGTTGGTAACTGTTTTGTTTTGTAAAAAAAAGAAAAGAAAATCAAACTAGGGCAAGAAAAATGATAAACCAATTAATTGATCAATTAATTAATAATTTAAAATAAATATATTTAATAAAAGTGGACACATTGGAAAAGATAAAAGTTTAGCTAAACAAGCAAAGAAATGAAATGCACATATGTAACACTTACTACTACTACTACTACTACTAATAATAATAATAATAAAAATAGGACTTTAATAAAAGTGGACATAGGGATAATAAAAGTTAAGCTGCTTTACTCATTATTTTATTAAATTCAATTGTAATTTAATTTAATTTATGCAATTATACTTTAATTTTTTTTAATTTTATTTAATTTAATGTAATTGTATTTAATTTTATTCTTTTTATTTAATTTAATTCTTTATTTTATTTAATTTTGTTAAATTAAATTGTAATTGTAATATAATTTAATTTAAGCAATTGTATTTCATTTTAATTTTTTTAATTTAATTAAATGTTTACATTTGATTTCATTTGATGTAATTTTTAATTTAATTTAATTTAATTTAATTTAATTTATTTTATTTTATTTTATTTTATTTTATTTTAATTTATTTTATTTTATTTTATTTAGTTAGTTTTTTCTTTCTTTTGTAAAACAATTTCCCTCAAACTTCCCCCAATAATAATACCAACTCCTCCTATTCCTTCTTCTACATTCAGAATCAGTTCCCTGTTACAATGCAGTGCACGTTGAACACTACGGAACCTTCTACAATAGAACCTAGTTATGGCACATAGTCAGGGAGCAAAGCGCCATTTGGGACACAGCCCATGACAAGTGGGCGGGCGAAACTTCCAGAAGCGAACTGGGCGGCGTGGAAACTGCGTGAAGGTCTGTGTGTTTTATTCAAAGCGGTATAACTAACCAGAAATACTCACGGGATTTAATTTAAAGATCCTTATTTGAAGATATTCATTATTGATAAAATCATTTTGGTCTGCACTGAAGTGTTCAGGAAAATCTTGGAAGGGCGGGAAGGCTAGCTAAGCCCATGAGTTACGCTAGTTAGCAAGTAGGCTAGCTTGGCTAGGTGCTGCTTAACAATAAAGGTAGGCTCGTGATCACGAAGGATTAATATTTTTGCTAAAAGCAAACATAAACATGGATATAGAAATTATACACATGGCCGTAAAAGCACCACGGTGCTAACCACGGCTACTTTAATGCAGTTGTTATGCTTTTTTAATGTATATTGCATGGCTTCTCATTAGACCTGTCACTATGCCGGAAACACGATTTGTACTGCGCATGTGCGGAAACGCGCCTAGGTATTTATAATACTGTTGTTATAATACTACTAATAATAATTTAATTAACGTTATAGTGTGTTTTCGCGCATGCGCAGAACAAAACCTGAGCTCCCGCACATGCGCGGTACAACTCGTGTTTCCGGTACGGATCGAGTAGTGACCAGACCTACGTAGGGTGTAGTAACGTTAGCCATCATTTTATAATCCTATGTTATGTAGTAATTATGAACAGTGATGGTTTAGCTCCAGATGAAGTTTACATTGTGATGAATGACAAGTCAGAAATGAGGAATTGGCATGTTTGAGTTTTAAATGTGTTAAAATGCTGTTTTGTTCATGTTTGTCTTCGCAGAAAGAACACAAGGTTGGGAAAAATGGACGGGAATGTTGCAGTGATCAGTAACCCCACGGTGTCTGTGCGTATGACCAGCACCCTCAGCTCCTTCGAAGTCAACCGGAGATTTAACCGAGGGATCACCATCGCAGAGTTCAAGGTGCTTCTTCATCTCAGCCCCTGTGGCTTTCAAACAAAAAAACAAGCGAGAAACAAAGAAAAAAAGATGGTTAGCTGTGTGAAGGTGTGAGCTGTCAGTGAGAACGCAGAGATATTAGAGATATAGTCACTTCTTTAAACTTTATGGACGTTATATAACATTGAATGCATTCAAGATCAGTCTTTCCTGCTCCTGCAGGAATATTCAGCAGTCTCTCCTGCACCGGCAGAAAGTTTGACCAGTCTCTCCTGCTCCTGCTGTAATTTTGACCAGTCACTCCTGCAGGATTTTTGACCAGTGTCCCCTGCTCCATCAAAAATTTTGACCAGTCTCTCCAGCTGGATTTTTGACCAGTCTCTCCAGCTGGATTTTTGACCAGTCTCTCCAGCTGGATTTTTGACCAGTCTCTCCAGCTGGATTTTTGACCAGTCTCTCCAGCTGGATTTTTGACCAGTCTCTCCAGCTGGATTTTTGACCAGTCTCTCCAGCTGGATTTGTGACCAGCCTCTCCAGCTGGATTTGTGACCAGCCTCTCCTGCAGGATTTGTGACCAGTCTCTCCTGCAGGATTTGTGACCAGTCTCTCCTGCAGGATTTGTGACCAGTCTCTCCTGCAGGATTTGTGACCAGTCTCTCCTGCAGGATTTGTGACCAGTTTCTCCTGCTCCTGCAGGATTTTTGACCAGTCTCTCCTGCTCCTGCAGGAATTTGGACCAGCCTCTCCTGCGCCTGCAGGATTTTTGACCAGTTTCTCCTGCAGGAATTTTGACCAATCTCTCCTGCTTCTGCAGTAATTTTGACCACTCTCTTTTGTAGGAATTTTGACCAGTCTTTCCAGATCCTGCAGGAATTTTGACCAGTCTCTCTAGATCCTGCAGGAAGCTTGACCAATCCCTCCTTCTCCTGCAGGAGAACTGACCGGTCTATCCCTCTCTTGCAGGAAGCTTGCCCTGTCACACCCTTTCCTACAGAAATAATGATGAATCCCATCTGCTTCTGCAGGAAAATTGACTAATCCCACCTGGTCCTAGAGATATTTTGGGCAATCTCTTCCACTCCTTTAGGAGGATTTAACAATTCCATCTGCTCTTTCAGGAAGTTTGACCAATCCTGTTTGCTCCTGCTGCTGTTATTGTTTGCTGTAATATTTTCAGATGAATTTAGGTGGTTCAAAATATAAGGAAGTTACATATTTAAACCCACATGATTCTGACCATAATAAAGAATTTGCTGAAGATGAATCTACAATAAAGTATCTCTGTGGCAAATTATCTATATCAGTGTTTCCTAATTGCAGTTTATGACGTTGCATATATTGTTGCATTTATATGTACCACTATTAAATCTAAAGCAGGAACCTGAATTCTTTTTGGATTGATGATGCTATGGTATGTTGTTCTTGTACCTCATGCCCCTCTGCTGTGTGTGATTTTTTTTTTCTTAGAGCAAGCTGGAGCTTGTCATCGGCTGCCCCGCAGCCTCTATGGACCTTCAGTTGTTCAGCACTTCAGACAAGTTCTTGCAGAACCTTGATGATAACGAGGCTCTGTTAGGTTCCTACCCTGTAGATGACAACTGCAGAATACATGTGAGTCGGGGACAAATATTTGCTCTTCCTGTTGACCATAAACCCAGCACACCTAATGCTGGTTTATGAAAATGATGAGTTTTGTGTCAGACAGTAAAGGAAAAATAGAGTTGAGAGATGAATGATGATGTTGTGTTATAACTCCAGGTGATTGATCGCAGTGGTTCTCTGACTGGAGCGTTCAGTGATTTGTCCAAGGTGGAGAAATATGAGATTTCTCAAGAAGCATATGAGAAGAGATCAGGTAATTAATGCTTCATTATTGATTTTATGCATCACATGCTATTGACTGTATGGAAAAGGTCTTAACCTTCAAAAAGTGCTACTAGAAAGCAATGTATTTAGATTTATTCAAACACATACACACACACACACACACACACACACACACACACACACACACACACACACACACACATACATATATATGGTTAATGGTTAAGTTTAATATTCCAGTGTTTGGAGCTTTGAAACTCATCTGACTTTTTTTTTTTCTTAGACTCATTGCGAAACTTTAAAAAGAACATGAAGATGGGGCGCTTCAATGAAGAGAACATGGCTAAGCAAAAAGAGGCCCTCTCACAGAAAGAAGAAGAGGAGAAAGCTGCAGTAGCCTCGATTACAGTTGGCAAGCGGTGTCAGGTTCAAGTGGTTGGTCAGCCAACAAAGATCGGCACAGTTATGTTTGTGGGTAGGTGGTCGTAGTTTTCCATAGGTCATGCTTCTACTTCTTGTTTACTGCTAAGGCTGTTTGTAGTTTACATTTCTCTGTCTTTTAGGTACGACAGACTTCAAACCAGGCTACTGGGTGGGTGTGAAATATGATGAGCCCCTTGGGAAAAATGATGGCAGGTCAGTGTCACTATAATTTTATTTCAATATTCTAGAAAGGACTTGAATCGAAAGGCATTGGGCTCGACTTGAATGATTTTTGTTGCCAGGTCTTCTGATTTTGCATATATTCGAACATCATGATGAACTACAACTGCATATTGTTATATTAAATGTGATTCTGTACAGGTAATGTTGATTGCTGCTATGTCTTAATCTTGTTTCAGTGTGGATGGCAAGCGGTACTTTGAGTGTGAGCCAAAGTATGGTGTGTTTGTGAAGCCTCTGTCTGTGACTGTGGGAGATTTTCCAGAGGAGGACTACGGTCTTGATGAGATGTAGGCTCCACCTGGCATGGTACCACAAGGTATCAAGCGGGCTGAAAAACATCCATCTGGAAGGCCAATGCAGGACTCTCGTCAGTCCACTGTCATAGCCCTTGATTGCAAGGGGTTTTCCTGTTATAGCTAATCATATTTTAGTTTCATGCTTGTCCTAAAGAGATCTGAAAGGTGGCCTTTACACAACACTCTTAGTGGAAATTTATTTAGCTCATAATGTGCGGACAGCAGTAGATGCCAAATTAGCTGTCTGACGTGTCAGCTGAAACAGATTGTGTTGTTTGCTAGGCATTTTGCTTTGATTTAATTGTGAATATTTCACGTCTCGTTTTCTCACAGAACTACAACGTCTCTTTCTCCATCTTTTCATAGGTGTTTAATGAATGGCAAAATGTGCACAAGAGATAGCATACCAATCATTTGGGTTGTTGAACTGTTTTATTTTCACTAATTTATTTATATATATATATATATATATATATATATATATATATATATATATATATATATATATATATATATATGTATATATATATATATATGTATAAACTAATAGCCTTATTCCTCATTTTTTTGACTTACAATGCATCTTTATGCTGTGATTTCTGAGTAAATCACTGGTTGGCTTTTTATATAAATAACATTACCAAGCATGAGTCTGAACAACTACAAGGATATTATCTGTCAAAATCTTACCCTTTGATTTCATTTATACAACATGCACAAACATTTACTTTTTACATTAAACTTATGCATGAAGCATATTTAACATTAGCATGGATTGGGAATATCCTATGTTTGCGGTGGTTCTCAATTCCAGTCCAAGAGACCAGATCATTATAGTTTGGTGTGTATTGTGTGCTTCAGCAGTAGTTTTATAATACTGACCAAATGCAAGTTACTTTTAAAAGATTCAGTTAAATAAGTAGTGTTTCTTTTAGTTAGCACTTAAAATGTTAACCTGGAGAAGCTTAACTAGGAGATTTATTGCACTTTATCATTTTTCAATGCACATTATAAGCCTGTATTCCGTCATACTTATAAATACGCTGAGTCTGAATGAGCATGCTGTTTCATCATACATTCATTTCCAGTAATTGCTTTATCTTGTCCCAGGAACACTCACTGTGGTGCAGGAATACATCCTAGATAGGATGCCAGTTCATCATATTGTACTACATACACATTCACATATAGGACGTCTTTTTGGCCTGCCCTCATCATGCCACATCAGCCTCCCCTATGTCTTGGACTGGATTAGGGAACCATTGACCTCTGGATCTCCATATCAGGTTGCAGTGTATACTGCACATACAGTAACACTCCAACATGGTCTACTGATAAATAATGAATACTTCAGTGACTTATCCACAATGCAAAGTCACAGGATGTCAATTAAGATCCAGCATTCATGTTTACGTCTTGATGATGTGATGAATATGATTATGTACTTATGACAGCAATTCTTGGCTCACATTCTTCTTCTGCATCCAGCACAATTTACTTTTGTTTCTGAACTAAAACATTCAATAAACACTGTTATGAACTGGCAAATAGTTGACTTTGTTGAGTAAAGCAGATAAATGACTGAACTGTGTTGGAGTCTCAGTCCTATTGTATGAAGTTTACTGAGATGGTGTGTAATTGTAATTTTTGTTTATTTTCTGTAAATCTTTCTCTTATTTCTAATGTGTTCATGTTTTGTATGTGATCATAGCTTCTGCTAGAATAAATACAGATTGCATAAAAATGCTGAAACTGTCATGAAACTTGCTACGCTTGTAGATTTTTATCCTTCCAAGTGGTGTCAGATCCATGATGTGCAATTTCTCAGAATCTGTGAATATCAGACCTCTTATAATCGCCCACAAGTGAACTGTACTGACTGCCAGGCCGTGACGCATTTAGCTTTAATCCTGAAGAATTTGAGGCTTGCTCTCTGCAGTCTTCTATCACAATAACACAGACAAAAACAATGATAAGAAATGGAAGAATGGAAAAACTCTCCAATTATTTAAGTAGTTAAACAGGACTAATAATAAGAAGAAGACACCGATCAGGCATAACATTATGAGCACTGAGAGATGAAGTGAATAAGACTGATTATCTCCTCATCATGGCACCTGTTAGTGGGTGGGATATATTAGGCACCAAGTGAACATTTTGTCCTCAAAGTTGATATAGCAGGAAAAATGGACAAGCATAAGGATTTGAGCGAGTTTGATGAAGGGCCAGATGTGATGGCTAGATGACTGGATCAGAGCATCTCCAAAACTGCAGCTCTTGTGGGGTGTTCCCGGTCTGCAGTGGTCAGTATCTATCAAAAGTGGTCCAAGGAAGGAACAGTGGTGAACCGGTGACAGGGTCATGGGTGGCCAAGTCTCACTGATGCACATGGGGAGTGAAGGCTGGCCCGTGTGATCTGATCCAACAGATGAGCTACTGTTGCTCAAATTTCTGAAGAAGTTAATGCTGGTTCTGATAGAAAGGTGTCAGTATACACAGTGCAGGACGGGTCAGGGCTGTTTTGGGGAGAAAAAGGGGGACACTATTAGGTAGGTGGTCATAATGTTGTGGCTGATAGGTGTATAAGATAAATACTTTGTACAGTTATGCAATCAGGTTATTGTAAAAAAAAAGTTGTAATTTCACATTTAGAGCGGGAACAATTCTGACGTTTTTATTTATTACGTCACAAAATCTGCCATTTTGTCAGGGATGTGTAGACTTTTTTATATCCATTGTACAACTCCTCTGTACTCAGTAGTGTGTCTGTACCACAGTTTCTTTACGTGGCACACTGTTTCCACATACTGTTTAGTAGGCTAGTATGCAGTGTTGCATTCTACCTGGGTTTTTGCAGATAAATCACACGAGTGCACTTTTATTCGTGGCTTTGGGCTCATCCTAAAAGCTTTCATTTGTGACAGGAATGAAAAGCAGTGGCTATTTCGCGATTTTCTACCTCACTGTCTTTCATATCTGGGGTAAGTCTGTTTTCCTCACCAGTACTGGTCTCGAGCACTACTTTTGTCTCGAGCGTCTCGAGTTTATTGGTGTATAAGAGCGTATAAATGACAGTAAACGTCAACGTTACCTTGTATTATGAACCAACAATGAATAATTAAGCTACAGTTATAACATTTCACTGCTTTTAATTCGATATAAATAAAATAAACTAGGTTTTCTTTACGACGCACGAGCCGTTTAAGCTCACATTTATACAGAACGTTGATTTTTTCCCCCCCGTTGGTTTAATGATCTTTGGTGTCCGAATAAAATTGACAACCTTGTATATTCTTTCATTATCTTTTCTCTGTTTAAAAAAAAAATTACATTCGTTTATTCCTAATTTATATTCGTGTAAAAATAGTATTTTAACCGAATTTAGCTTTAGTTATTTGTGTTAATTGCTTAATTTCTTTACTGTGGACATTAGCATTAAAGGGTGTTCTAGATAGTTCCCTATAGTTGTTTAGGAAGTTAGCAGAAGTAGCTAATCTGTCAGTAAACTAGAAATACATAATAAAGATTTACAATATATGGTGTTTAGAAGTTTATTTGCCTTTTGCTAAATCCCCAAATCTCTCAGGCCGCTAGGTGGCAGTGCAGCACTATGCTATCAGCTACAAAACTCCCGTTCTATTGGTTCATACACCGATCAGGCATAACATTATCACCACCTGTCTAATATTGTGTTGCTCCCTTTTTTTGCTGCCAAAATAGTCCTGACCCGTCGAGGCATGGACTCCACTAGATCCCTGAAGGTGTGCTGTGGTATCTGGTAGCAAGATGTTAGCAGCAGATCCTTTAAGTCATGTAAGTTGCGAGGTGGGGACTCCATGGATCGGACTTGTTCGTCCAGCACATCCCACAGATGCTCGATTGGATTGATATCTAGATTAATGGTCTGCAACAATGCTTAGGTAGGTGGTACGTGTCAAAGTAACATCCACATGGATGGCAGGACCCAAGGATTCCCAGCAGAACATTACCAAAAGCATGACACTGCCTCTGCCGGCTTGCCTTCTTCCCATAGTGCATCCTGGTGTCATGTGTTCCCCAGGTAAGCGATGCACACGCACCCGGCCATCCACGTGAAAATGTGATTTATCAGACCAGGACACTTTCTTCCATTGCTCCGTGGTCCAGTACTGATGCTCACATGCACATTGTTGGTGCTTTTGGCAGTGCACAGGGGTCAGCATGGGCACCCTGACTGGTCTGCGGCTATGCTGTCAGTGTTATTCACTTCTCCTCTCAGTGCTCATGATGTTAGGGCTGATCAGTGTAATACGTAATTATGAGATGAATAAGCACCTTTTTTTTCTATTAAGTTATTTTAAATGCGTAAACATATTCTAGCCACAACTTGAAGCGTAATACTGCTGAAAAGAAATAAACAATAAGATAGTGCTACAAGTAAGCATAGTGATTAAATTATCAACATTTTCCAAAAAATAATAATGAGTTTTCATTAAAAATTCTGAATGATTTTAATGTAGGCACAGAAACTGAATCAAATTGCATTCAAAATAAAATATTTTGACATATGGTCTATTGTGGTAGATGGAGAAATACATGAGGTTATACATACACTATATTGCCAAAAGTATTCGCTCACCTGCCTTGACTAGCATATGAACTTAAGTGACATCCCATTCCTAATCCATAGGGTTCAATATGACGTCAGTCCACCCTTTGCAGCTATAACAGCTTCAACTCTTCTGGGAAGGCTGTCCACAAGGTTTAGGAGTGTGTTTATGGGAATTTTTGACCATTCTTCCAGAAGCGCATTTGTGAGGTCACACACTGATGTTGGACGAGAAGGCCTGGCTCTCAGTCTCCGCTCTAATTCATCCCAAAGGTGTTCTATCGGGTTGAGGTCAGGACTATGTGCAGGCCAGTCAAGTTCATCCACACCAGACTCTGTCATCCATGTCTTTATGGACCTTGCTTTGTGCACTGGTGCACAGTCATGTTGGAAGAGGAAGGGGCCAGCTCCAAACTGTTCCCACAAAGTTGGGAGCATGGAATTGTCCAAAATGTCTTGGTATGCTGAAGCATTCAGAGTTCCTTTCACTGGAACTAAGGGGCCAAGCCCAGCTCCTGAAAAACAACCCCACACCATAATCCCCCCTCCACCAAACTTTACACTTGGCACAATGCAGTCAGACAAGTACCGTTCTCCTGGCAACCGCCAAACCCAGACTCGTCCATCAGATTGCCAGATGGAGAAGCGCGATTCGTCACTCCAGAGAACGCGTCTCCACTGCTCTAGAGTCCAGTGGCGGCGTGCTTTACACCACTGCATCCGACGCTTTGCATTGCACTTGGTGATGTATGGCCTGGATGCAGCTGCTCGGCCATAGAAACCCATTCCATGAAGCTCTCTGCGCACTGTTCTTGAGCTAATCTGAAGGCCACATGAAGTTTGGAGGTCTGTAGCGATTGACTCTGCAGAAAGTTGGCGACCTCTTCACACTATGCGCCTCAGCATCCGCTGACCCCGCTCCGTCAGTTTACGTGGCCTACCACTTCGTGGCTGAGTTGCTGTCGTTCCCAAACACTTCCACGTTCTTATAATACAGCTGACAGTTGACTGTGGAATATTTAGGAGCGAGGAAATTTCACGACTGGATTTGTTGCACAGGTGGCATCCTATCACAGTTCCACGCTGGAATTCACTGAGCTCCTGAGAGCGACCCATTCTTTCACAAATGTTTGTAAAAACAGTCTGCATGCCTAGGTGCTTGATTTTATACACCTGTGGCCATGGAAGTGATTGGAACACCTGATTCTGATTATTTGGATGGGTGAGCGAATACTTTTGGCAAGATAGTGTATATTCAGGATTTTTTTGTAGTTTTATATTGTCAAGCCTGAGCTGATTTAAAACTGGCTTATAAAATAATGACTTATGTGTGTGTGTGTGTGTGCTGTTTTTTTTTTTTTTCAGATTTATCAGCCTCTCAAAATTCAAGAAATGAGAGCAAGACACATATTACAGCAACTGGGGTAAATGTTACTGCTTGGGAAGGACAAGTGACTCTCACAGCTTCAAGCCATGAATCTATCACACACACTACACCGTTGACAAGAACTCCATTTCCAACTACAACATGGAGCCATAACTCTCCACTTCCTACATCAGGTATTTATCCATATTTACACCACAGCGCTGTTGAATTCTTGATTCTGACCAGTTGGTCAGTATTAGTTTTCCTTAATAGAACAGCTGGGGCAAATTTTTAATATGTTGTCATCATGAGGATGATGAACTTTACATGTAAATATTAGGAGCCTAACAAATGACACTGAGTTTAATGAGGACATTTAATATAGTTAATTATTTTTCATTTCATTTCATTGTCTGTACCACTTATCCGATCTATCCTCGGGTCACGGGGAGCCTGTGCCTATCTCAGGCATCAACAGGCATCAAGGCAGGATACACCCTGGACGGAGTGCCAACCCATCGCAGGGCACACACACACTCATTCACACACTACAGGCAATTTAGAGACTCCAATCAGCCTAGTAGCATGTCTTTGGACTGTGGGACGAAACCCACCAAGCACGGGGAGAAATAACATTAAACATAACATAGGTTTCCTTTATTCTGCAAGAATCAAAGCAGCATATTTGGGGAAAAAAATCAATAGAAGGTTTGTGTGTGTTTTCAGTAAATTTTTAAACATCACTTCAGTTGTTCTTTTAACCGAAGCAGCTCTTGCCCCAATCTGCTCAGCTCCATGTTCCCAGGGCCATGTGGGCAATTTCCTGGGTGGGATGACACTGGGCTTAATCATAACACTGGCTGTGTGTCTGGGCTACAGGCTAATCTGCTCTCACCAGCGGGGACGTTATCAAGCTCTGTGAGTATCATGACTTTTCCTGTTTACTAACAGCCAAGCCCTAACACACCAGCTTAGATTTGCAGTTTGTAGTCTTATTAGTGAGACTGCTTAGAAATCGGTAATATTTCATGCCACAGTGTCGCTGAGTTCTTGCTTTCGACTGGTCCCACCATTCAGTGATTCATTTTCTTTCTTTCTAACCTCAATTTACAAGGAATTAGGGAGGAAGCTTAATACACTGCCTGTCCAAAAAAAAGTCACACACTCTAATATTTCGTTGGACCGCCTTTAGCTTTGATTACGGCATGCATTCGCCGTGGCATCGTTTCGATAAGCTTCTGCAATGTCACAACATTTATTCCCGTCCCAGAGTTGCATTAATTTTCCCCCAACATCTTGTATTGATGATGGTGGAGTCGGATCGCTGTGCAAAGTCTTCTCCAGCACATCCCAAAGATTCTCAATGGGACAATCCATGTGTGAAAGTGATGTCTCATGCTCCCTGAACCACTCTTTCACAATTTGAGCCCGATGAATCCTGGCATTGTCATCTTGGACTATGCCCGTGCCATCACGGAAGAAAAATCCATTGATGGAATAACCTGGTCATTCAGTATATTCAAGTAGTCAGCTGACCTCATTCTTTGGGCACATAACGTTGCTGAACCTGGACCTGACCAACTGCAGCAACCCCAGATCATAGCACTGCCCCCACAGGCTTGTACGGTAGGATGTACGCATGAAGGGTGCATCACCTCATCCGCCTCTCTTCTTACCATGATGCACCCATCACTCTGGAACAGGGTAAATCTGGACTCATCAGACCACATGACCTTCTTGCTCCAGAGTCCAATCTTTATGCTCCCTAGCAAATGGAAGCCTTTTTTTCCCGATTAGCCTCACTGATAAGTGGTTTTCTTAAGGCTACACAGCTGTTTAGTCCCAATCCCTTGAGTTCCCTTCACATTGTGTGTGTGGAAATGCTCTTACTTTCACTATTAAACATAGCCCTGAGTTCTACTGTTGTTTCTTTTACTATTTGATTTCACCAAATGTTCAAGTGATCGCCGATCACGATCATTCAAGATTTTTTTCTGACCACATTTCTTCCACGAAGATGATGGTTCCTCACTATCCTTCCAGTTTTTAATAATGCGTTGGACAGTTCTTAACCCAATTTTAGTAGTTTCAGCAATCTCCTTAGATGTTTTCTTTGCTTGATGCATGCCAGTAATTTGAGCCTTTTCAAACAGATTAACATCTTTTCCACTACCAAAGCATGGTACATGATTGTTTAAGAAATGAGACGCTACTCCTTGCATCAGTTAGGGTTAAATACCTTGTTGCCAGCTGAAACATAATCATCCATGCAGTAATTATCCAATGGGAGGCTCTTACCTATTTGCTTAGTTAAATCCAGGTGGTGACTTTTTTTTGGACGGGCAGTGTATTATGTAAGATTAAAAATGAACATACATTTATGCTATTTAATATAGAACATCAAATTCATTGCTGTGGCTAAGCTTTCTCTGAGAAGAATGAGACTTTAGTGTAATGGTGGGTATGATGTGTTTTGGTGGAGGAATTTATATTTTGTAAAAGTGGCTAGCGTATCTATTGAAACATACACGATTTTGGCAAAGGTTTTGGGACACCCCTCCAAATCATTGAATTCAGGTGTTGTTTTTCAGTGCACAAAGCAAGGCATATAAAGACATGGATGAGCAGGTTTGGTGTGGAGGAACTTGACTGGCCTGCACCTCAACCCGATAGAACACCTTTGGGATGAATTAGAGCGGAGACTGTGAGCCAGGCCTTCTCGTCCAGCATCAGTGTCTGACCTCACAAATGCGCTTCTAGAGGAATGGTCAAAAATTCCCATAGACACACTCCTAAACCTTGTGGAAAGCCTTCCCAGAAGAGTTGAAGCTGTTATAGCTGCAAAGGGCCGGTCAACTCCATATTACATTCATGTGCATGTAAAGGCAGATGTCACAGTTTTGGCCTGGCTCACAGTCTCCACTTTAATTCATCCCAAAGATGTTCTATCGGGTTGAGGTCAGGACTCAAGTTCCTCCACACCAAACTCACTCATCCATGTCTTTATGGACCTTGCTTTGTGCACTGGTGAGCAGTCATGTTGGAACAGGAAGGGGTCATCCCCAAACTGTTCCCACAAAGTTGGGAGCATGAATTTGTTCAAAATGTCTTTCACTGGAATTAAGGGGCCTTGCCTGAAAAACAACACTTGAATTCAGTCCCAAAACCTTTGGCAATATAAAACATAAGTGAAAAGTAAGTACTAAAACACCACAGATCATGCTGTTATAGGAGAAAAACAGTGCTGAGCTGGTGTGATGTAGCTGGACATGAAGAAGAGTGTGTTGTTTAAATATAATTTCAATCCTGATTAGAACATTATCATGAGGACAGTTTACTGGCACATGATTAAAAACATGGCTTCCAATAGTGTAATTAGTTCTCTTTTTTTATTTTAGAGAACAACATGATGCCATCATATAACAGTGGAGTGTCTGATCAAAAACACTGGAGACACTGGGGTGTCTGATCAAAAAGCTGGTTTGTGATTGGAAATGTCCTGCTGTACTGTTATGCCATTTAGAGGTGCCTTTTGCTGTTTGATACTGATAGTGTTTACAGAAAATACAGAAACAGTTTAGTGGTTTCTGAATAGAAATGTCATCAAAACAGAGAAGAGCACTCCATACAGACGACAACAGAACTATACAGTTGAAGATTGAAAGAAAAAAAAAACAGATAATATTTATCTATCCAGGGTGAGTCTGTGTCCATTGTGCCCAAACTCTGATGTGGTCTTCTGCTGTTTCTTGTCCATCTGCCTCAAGTTTCATTGTGTTGTACACTATATAGGCAAAAGTTTTGGGACACCACTCCAAATCATTGAACTCAGGTTTTGATTTTCAGGGATTGGGTTCGGCCCCTTAGTTCCAGTGAAAGGAACTCTTGGACAATTTCATGCTCCCAACTTTGTGGGAACAGTTTGGGGATGACCCCTTCCTGTTCCAACATGACTGCACACCAGTGCACAAATCAAGGTCCATGAAGACATGGATGAGCGAGTTTGGTGTGGAGGAACTTGACTGGGCTGCAGAGTCCTGACCTTAATCCAATAGAACACCTTTGGGATGAATTACAGCGGAGAATCCACTCTCCGGGCCATCCCTAAATGGTTCCCACAAAGTTGAGTTCCTTTCACTGGAACGAAGGGGCCAAGCCCAACTCCTGAAAAACAACACCTGAATTCAATGATTTGGAGGGGTGTCCCAAAATTTTTGGAATGCTCTGAGACATTTCTCTGCTCAGTGCAATTGTAGAGTGCTTATTTGAGATACTGTAGCTTTCTGCCAGACCATGGCTGTTCTTCTCGGACACCTCTCAACAACAAGGCCTTTCCACCAACAAAAACATATTACATGGACATTAACAACCTGTTCCTGCAAGATTTTATTGAATTGCGTTGCTGCAAGATGTTTGGTTAAGTAGATAATTGCATAAAATCTGCAGGTGTATCTAATAAAGTGGCCACTGAGTGAATTTATGGATATCAGGTTTTCTTTCTTTCTTTCTTTCTTTCTTTCTTTCTTTCTTTCTAACTTAAATAATGATTTCCCAAACAACCAGTACAACAAAGTATATATTTTTTTATTACAGTCCCATCCATTTATATCCGTTATGCAAAGGGATAGAATGTAACAGAACATAAGGTTCTAAGATACATGCACATAAATCTATTTAAAAATAAAAAAAGAAAGGAAAAAAAACAAACAAAACAGATCATAATAAATGGATATAAATTCATTCTGTGTGCATTTAGAGATATCTAAATACCAATCCTTTAACTTGAGTGATTAGTACTACCGCTACAAAAAAAAAAAAAGTTATTATATATTTCGAGTCGCACACTAACTACACATAAAATCATGTTTAAGTGACACACATTTTAAGCAATGTCCTGTTAAAAACATGCAATACAAGCACTGTACCAACAATTTATAAAAGTGATCTCTTTTTTTTTGTTTGTTTGTTTGTTTGTTGTTGCATTGCTATATCAAACACTGCTTAATCCATCTAGTGTCCAACACCATACTTCTGTAAAAATAGATACTATTCTAAACATTCTACTTGGGTCTTTTGTCCACTATTTGCTCAGGTCACAGCGGCATAGTTCGCTCACAGGTTTTGATCTTTGTTCACATAAGGCAGGTGCTGATATTCAATTACATATACATATATATATATATATATATATATATATATATATATATATATATATATATATTCTTGCATTTTATCATCTGACATTATGAGAGCTTTATTAAATTAGAAATTCTGAACGAAATACTCAGGAGTACCAACAGACCAAAAAAACCCCCAAAAAACTTCACCCACTTTGGCAGCTGCCTCGAAAAATGGAATGCAAGGGAAGTGAACGCCTTTCTTTTTTTGTAGTGTCGACTAGCTAATAGCTATAAAAATATAGCATGAGCCGTTATCAGCACGTGCCTTGTTCATGTTGACTCACGAAGTAACCTCGATAGTTCATTAACAAACATTTACTTTTAAAACATAAAATCACATTTAAAAGTGTAGATTCATCATCATCATCTGAGTAGTGTGTGTAGAGAGGGGTAATAATCTTGTAAACATCTTAAAAGATACACATTGTGTCTCTATATAAAGCGTCTATAGTGTGTAGTGTTCTATCGCTCTGCAACAATGTAAACGACTGACCAACAGATTGCTCTTGTTAACTTGTTCGATGAGTGTCTAAGTATGGGAGATTTGTGACCGAAACACATCACGTATCCACTGACTAATCATCAGCTGGACATTCTCTCATTAGCTTATGCTACATGTATACACACAAAGAATAGGATAAATTACTTTGTTTTTCTTTAAAAAAAAAAAAAAAAAAAAGAGAGAGAGAGAGAGAGAGAGAGAAAAAAAATAAAGACTCATTACACTCTTTGGAAGCTTCGTCGAAAGCAAAATAAAAAAAATCCTGACAAGTTCTACCGCTGATTGTTTCCATTAAAATCTAATCGTGATTACCGAACCAAGTACCAGCTTACCGCCGCTTTAAACCGCAAACCCTCAAGACGTGCTTAATTTATCCTGCTTGAAACATAGCAAATCCATCTCTTCCATCGCTTCTACGCCGAACGGGCGTCTATCCTCATCTTCATTCTCATCCTCATCAATAAAATTTCCTGACATTCTGCTCCTTGCTTTTGAACGATACTGTCGCTGAATATGCAAAAATACATGAATAATGATTGAAAAACCTACATATCGACATACGAAAACAGCTCTCGGAATCTGATGGTTTCTGCTGAGCACTAGGTAACAGCGATAATCAGTTCGATCTATCCTGTGATGATTAAACAACGGCAACATGCTGGAAGGCAACCGTGTTAGATAATAAACCGGTTACTACGAGACAAGAAATCGATCTATCATACATGGAGAGGAAAACAAAATCAGTCTTAAATAAGACTGAGGCTGATAAAATTCCAACAAAATGCATTTTTATATATATATATATATATATATATATATATATATATATATATAGATATATAAACTTTAAAAGACATTTTCGATTAATGAAAACTGTAAATAGACAAAAAAAAAAAAGCACGGTCAGAATTGTTCGAAAAATATATATAGTGTTAAAAAGTAGTGTTTTGAACTGCTGCGCTAAGAGATCAAACTGAAGGCACTTGTACAGATTACAGTTCAAAATGCTGGCACAGCCGAGCAGGGATGATCCGCCTTCCTAAAGCAACAGGTTCAGCCCTCAAGATCTCAACCTCAAGCTCACGGACATCTCATTACCATCCACACGCATGCAAGCAGCCTTCGGGAGTGTTTTTTGGTTTGCCAAGCTTGTAGTGAACGAAAGAAAGAGGGGAAAACTGCAGTTCAAGGCTGTGCGTGAGGCAGAGGATGAGGTCGTATACGAGAGGGATGAGGGTTCAACACTTTGTCAATACCATATACAAGTGTATAAGATGAGAGGGTGAATAACTGTCTGTTCATGGGCCAGCCTTGAGGATGCAGACATGAAAAAAAAAGGAAGGGGGGGGGGGATTAAATCTGCTCTTAAAACCAATCCGGCCATGTGTGGTTTATATATTACGAGGCAAAAGCCCCAGAGGAAACCAGTCCAGCCGTGATTAATGTTAAAGTGAGTGGGGGAAAAAAAAGTCTGAGAGAGTGAAATGTCTCTTGAAAGAAAAAAAGAAAACACCACACCAAAAAAAAACAAAAACAAAAAACCTCGAAGCATCTACACATCCTTCACAGATTGGCCTAGGCAGCAGTTCAGTGTGAAGAGAGCGGAGGCGGAGTGTGTGTTAAAGCTGATCTATAGCCAGGTCAGGAAGCTCTCTTTGTCGATCTTGGTCGCAGCCAGCACAGACTCCATGTCGTTCAGGATGTCGGAGCTCAGTGCCTCCTGCAGGCTCGGCATCAGCTCCTCGCCCTCCACCGCCATGCTCTCGCCCTCCAGGGTGCCCAAGTCCACATCGGTGCCTGGGATTTCATCCAGGTAGTTTGGGAAGCGGCTCGGCTGGGTTGCCAAGGACGGGGGTCCGAGGGAGTCGCCTGAGGGTGGAAGAGGAAAAAGGCAGGGTTGAGAAATGGTCATATTTTAAAGGTCTCGCTCAATCTACCACGTCTACCAGATTGTAAGATAGTCTTCTAGGTGGTGTTTAGACCTAGTGTCAGAAAGGTGACCCCAAAAAACCTGCTGTTCAAGAGGTTAATCACCACAACTGTCTGTTAAGTAATGCAGCTGGAGGACATCTCTAGTAATTATGAGCGATTTGCACGAGATAAACGAGCTCTTTATAAGTTCCAGAGATGAGTGTGTGTTAGTGTGAATTTATTAATGCAATTAATATTAGTTTCAGAGGCAGATGAATGAAAACAGCAATCACTTCATACTAGAAAATGTGCAAATCCTCTAAATAATTTTAGGTCAAGTCTGAAAGGATATATTTCTTTGGGTTATTTTTACTGGTCCTTTTATAGAACATAGAATAAAATTCACTGTAATGTTTTGAACGCATTAAAGCTCAGTAAGTGAAATATTACACACAACAGATGCAGAAACGAGTGATAAAAGACTGAGTATGAATGAAAAGAATTACACTTAGTATTGACTGATAAATGAATATTCACGAACTGGGAAGAGCAGCAACAACAACCACCACCAGATCATGTGATTTGTGTCGTTTTTAATAAAATGACGGAAAACGTTTAGATAAGACTCCAACGATGAATCTTAAACTGTGTATTATGCGTTCATAATTTAGGGGTTTGGGGTGTGAGAAGATATTAAAAGCATCATACTTGTTTCCATCTCATCTACACTGTTCAGGAAGTCGTCTGGGGTGCGAGGGACACTGTAGCTGCTCATGCTCAGGCCACTGTCTGTGCTCTCATCTCTGGAGTGATACGTCCCACTGAGCGGGGGTAGGAGAGGTGCAGAGAGAGAGAGAGAGAAAGAGAGAGAGAGAGAGAAGCAACCATTAGCTCACCATATCACCCTGATTAAAAAAGTATAATTGTAATAACATATAATGTACACCGATGCACTGATCCAGACGTCTAGCCATCACAATTTGGCCCTACGTCAAACTCGCTCAAATCCTTACGCTTGCCCATTTTTCCTGCTTCAAACACATCAACTTTGAGGACAAAATGTTCACTTGCTGCCTAATATATCCCACCCACTAACAGGTGCCATGATGAGGAGATAAATCAGTGTTATTCACTTCACCTCTCAGTGCTCATAATGTTATGCCTGATTGCTATATAACTGATTCATTTACTATATAATTAATATAATATGTATGATGTAATAGCACTTCCATTATATGTAGGGCACAGAGAAGTAACACTATACATATATACACAAATAAATAAATATTCAAACATTAAAAAAAATCCCATTTCTGTATTATTATAGCTTTGAACAAATATCGAGTTTTTATTACCCTTAGAAAATATAATGGTAATATTAATAAGAAGTTATCATTTCTATCAAAGCAGCAGCATAAATACAAGTTCTGAAAGCAAGAGAAGAATAAGGAAAAAATGCAGCAGTGATCTGCAACAGTTCACTGCAAGTAAAGCTGTAAAAGTGGTGTTTGGAGCGAGCTTTGGAATTACACCTCTCCATAAACAGAGGCCAGTGTGCGGGGGTACAGTGTGAGAGCAAATACAGCAGGCTTACACTAATGAAGAGAGTGAGAGGTGTGTGTACGTGTGTGTGTGTGTGTGTGTGTAGTGGATGAGTGTGGAGTGATGAATGGGGTCTTTGTGATGTGTGTGTGTGTGTGTGTGAGGGGGAGATGGCCTGTCTAAAGCTGAGACCACATGTTCTCACGGGCAGCAGCGCCTGTTCACAAGCTTTCTCTCTCTCTCTCACACACACACACACACACAGACATAGACACATGACACACTCATACAGAAACAGATACACAGACACAAACAGATATAGAAACACACAAACAGACACAAAGGAAATGTAGACAGACACACACACACACAGCCAAGCAATGCCATTACAAAGTCTTTTCATAATTATTCAAAATGATTAAGATTATTACATAATAAAAGCTAAAAATGGACAGTATATATTGATCTACATGGTTCCCCTCAACCATAAACAACATTTTCAGCTCTTTAAAAAGCTCCATTTTTGTTTACACCACTTTTTTTACTCTTTCAGCATTGCCATCATTATTCGATCCTTATTCTGACATCAGGAGAGTTTTCTCTTAACGACCACTGGATGGTGCACTCCTGTTATTTGTGGCGATATTCTGCCTCGTCACGCGGGAACCGACTCATTTTGTGAACTCTACAGCTCTACCTGTGCCAGAGAATGATCAATAACAGATACAGAGCCTTTGTGATTGTTTCTACCTGATCACAAGGACTGAGAGAGAATAGAAAAGTCTGTTATTCAGATGCTTGGCTGACACTAATGACGAGCAGCTATTAAGACGAGCTTTCGTTCTCACCTGTTAAGGAAGGGGTCTGAGCTGTTGGTGGTCATGCTGCGGCCGTCCTGTCCCATGCCAGGGGATGACACCGGGTTCTGAGTGCCGCTGTCCTGCTCCATGCTGGTGGGCAGCTGGTTCCTCAAAGCCAGCTCCTATACACAAACACACACACCATGATTAAGATAAGACCAAATAATGCTGTTTCATAGCAGTCTTGTTAAATGTGCACTTTGTGAGCGAAGAAAATGAGGGCTTCATCAACAAAAAAAATATTTTTTTGACATTGAATATTGTATACAAGATTAATTTAAAGGATAGTTTCTGTTTTTTTTTTTAAAGCCGGTCGAACCGTTGCTGATTCAAACTTGTTACTAAATCAAACCTACGAGAAGAAAAAAGAAGATTCCCCTTTGTTTTGTTAGCGAACAAACAATACTGGTTTTACCGTAGCAGGTATGTAGACACAGAATGGTGTTAAAAAAAAAAAAAGCTTCACCCACAAGTTTTTCCTCCAGCGGTTTCCTCTATTACCTTGTTGAATGATATTATGATGCCCATCCCAGGCGACGTGTCACAAGCTACAGATCTGGTTCTCATTTGTCAAGAGATTGTGAAAGTCACTTTCTGTAAGCGTCCTCTGTGATTTTATGGCCTCGGCCCAACTGGGTGGTTAACTGCACGCTGCTAAGGTGTGGGTTTATTGCGTGTCATTAAGCGTAGGGTAGGGCACAGGGTCACATCCTTCATTCTTTCTTTTTTTTTTTTTATTGCACACTTCCTATGAATGAAGAAACGTGAATGGGAATGACAAACGGGTTGAATAATAAATCAGAGAAATGCAGGAAATGATGAGAATTTCGTCAGTTTGACTCGTTTTACAAGAACGTCTTGAAGTCATGTGTTTAATGGAGCGCGACATCTCGTGACGTTTTTGACAGCATCGGGCTCGGTCCCACTTCGTTAGGGATCTGCTTTGGGCTGAAGAGATCGGTTTGTTTAGTTTGTGTGTGTGTGGTTCGCAGAGCTAAGTCAACACTCTGTTTACATTCCAAAGCTGCCCCCCTTCAACTCTCCCGGCTCCGAGCTCCTCGTCCCCGTCTGGCCCCCTACACTACCAAGTCTCCTCCTTTTCTTCCGATCCCTGACCCCTCTCAGTCACCCCCAACACACGTTACACCACACAAGAGTATACAGAACACACACAAATCCCAGACCAAGAGCCGAAGATAGGTGTAATGACCTATTCTCATAAACCATCAGATCAGGACAAAGCTTCAACTGAACACATTTCAGTGTATTATGTAAGTCACAGTTGACTGGAATTCATTTTTTTTAGGCCAGTTTCAAGGTTAAGGTCACAAATGCAGGAACTGATGTGGTCTGAAGATGCGGCGGAGTGACCGCTTCAAACTTCCAAGCTGCACTTGAATAGAAATGGTTAAATAATAAATCTCTGTTCAGGAGCAGTGTGTAGTATAACATTCAGGCAAAATAAAATTAGGCCAAATTAAATTTGCAGACATTATCAAATTGCTCTAGTTTGCTAACATCCTGAGGTACGCTGATGCTGTTTTTAAACGCACGCGGAATTAAAATTGAGCAAGCTTTGAGGGTCATTTCGAAAACGTGAATGTGAGACGATAACGCTGAGAACAAGTTTTAAAAATATCCGTATATATATGTGAAGGGATGGATATTCTTATTCTGCCTCCTTATGGTAAAATGTACATATGTGTGGGATTGTACGGCTTTGGATGTGAGCTGACAACCGTGATTAGGCTCTCCTCCGTCTTGCTTAACCTTACTGTGACTTCAATGGACCGAAGCTCCGCCCAGACGTCTTCTATTGGCTGAAGCATGATGCATCAGAGTAGGTTTTGTGCAACGTTGAACTAATGATGATGAAGCTTAATTTGCTGTGAAATGCATTAGTGCGTGCTCTAATTCTTCTAAATCAGTGGCAGCAGGTGCGGTTTTGATGAACTCTCGGGTCGTGTTCGGTCTGGTGCTGAAGGTGTGTGTGTGTGTGAGGGAGAGAGTGAGAGACGAACCTGTGGTCTAGGGCGGAGCAGCTCCTGGTGTTTAAGTCTCAGTCTCTCTTTCTCCAGCTGCTGCAGTCTCATCTGGTTGTTCCCTCCCATGACGGCCGGGTTCTGGGGGCTGGAGGGTAGCTGGGTGCCCTGTTTTACCGGAGCACTCTGAGTAATTCGCTGCTGGTTCAGAGCTACAAAAAAAGAGGAGAAAAGATTTTCACTTTTAAACTTTTTAAACCTTTAATAATGATACACCCAAACCTAAATCTTGTCTTATTATCCTTCCATTGATGTAATTATTCCTGTAGCCACACCTAAACCAAACCCTTAACCTCAGAAACCCTAAGGAAAAATTTTTACTTTCAGTTTTTATTTGGGGAAAAATGTCCTGACAAGTTCAAAAAATGTGATATTTTTATCCATGTCGAGATCATTATGGTAATAGAAAAGAGTGTAATTATATTGGAATATTAAAAATATTACATTATATAATAATAATAATAATTTTCTGTAAACTGAACAGCCTTCGGATAGACACGTCTTTTCTTTGACCCAAATGTTCTCTGGTTTTAAACCACAAAATCCACACAGAGATATTTCGCTTAATATAGCTGGTGTTGATGTGGCTGTTATTTTTTGGCCTCAGATTTATCTAAGATCATGTGGTAAGCATGCGCAGTCAGGGTGTCTGCAGGACTGGGTGTCTGCAGGACTGGGTGTGTGCAGGTGCCCCTTAACGACTGGTCTGGATGTAAACACCGGGAACCGATTTAATACATGTGAATGAGGTCATGTGTATTGCAGGAGACCTCGAATAGCTGAAAACAAATGGTGCTGATTGTGGGAGGTGTTACTGTAATCAAACCGGAGAGGATCCCTGTTTACTTATGCGCCCAAGCCACCAATAAAAACAAAGAAGTGATGATGCTGGCGTTGTCATGCAGGGGAGCCCTGCCCTCCCCCCCTCGCCGACCAGCCTCGTCACCATTCAATCAGTGTGTGTTTACTTGCTTGGGCTTGAATGAGTCTCCTCTCTCCATGGGAATCAGATCGGAGCCTTGCCACACACACACACACACACACACCTCGAACCCTCCCCCACCTTGCCACAGGCTGTATTACTGTGTGGGAATGTTGTGAGTGGTACAGCCAGAGTGTGGGTGTGCTTGCAGGGGTGATAAATTGTGTGTGTGTGTCCTTTCATACCCTTATCTCGCACAGATATGGGTCTATTGAAGCAGAACCGTGTGCACTACAGAGTATGTTATTCCCAGAGCAGGAGGGAACACAGCTAATGAGCTGTTAATCTCAAACCTGTTGCTTCTTGCCCCCCGGAACGGGTACATTGTGTGACTTGTCATTTTTTAAAGAAGGAACTTGTAGACAAAATATACACAAAAATACACAATGCCTAAGTCTGGCTGGAGATTTGGGACCGTCTGCTTGAACATATCTCTATAAATACTGTTAATTCTGAAAGAGCAATGTTACATTTTTTATTTAGATTATTAACTTTTACCAAAATTTAATTCAGCTAAAGTACTACAACATATATTTACAATCAGAATTAACTAGCTGGCTAGCTTAGGACATGGGTTCAGTGGCTAAGGACATAGATTTATAGCTTGAGCCAATTTCATAAATTTACAAAACTCATAGCACATAGCGCACACTAAACTTTATTCAGAAGTACCATGACACTCTGTTTTTAAAAATGAAATTTGATCCAAATGTCTTCCATAAGATCTGAATTAGCATTTTGTGTATGAACTGCATTAAACTAGATAAAAATAATAGGGCTACAGCACTTTCTATCACCACCTAACATCTGACATCCTAAAATAATCTAACTGCATTTCTCATACAGCCAAACTTTAGGAGTGAGCAAACAGAAAAAAGCAATAAACACTGATCATTATTTTGAATGAGTGAGCAAATGAGATTTAAGGCATCAATATATAGGAAATATGGAAGCATATTTGTGGTTTGTGTTAGTGGTGGGCTGTGGGATTATTTCTACAAAAAAAGGGTGGAAAACACTGATCTAGACAAAGACTCCATAAATCAGACAGATAAAGCTAAGAGAGAGAGAAAGAGAGACAGAGAGAGAGAGAGACAGATAAGGGCTAATCCTATCTGCCGTTTTGTCTTTTTTCACGCTCATGTGGAACACGTTGCAGGAGCTCTTATCAGACCTCCATCCTTCACCAACACCAATAGGATCATCTACATGCAGGCAAGACCCTGAGCAAGCCGGGAAACTATCGGAAATGTTCTGAAAGAGCACAACAGGGCATGGCCCCTTTGAAGCCTCTGCAAATATTTGCCTGCTGTCCAGTTAACACGTTTGTTCTTTCAAGCGTCCAGGCTGATAAAAGTTTTAACAGTGGGAGAAAAGACTCGGAGAAAGAGAAGCTTCACGCTCACTCTCTCTCCCACTTTCAGTATGGAAAACAAGATCAAGATGGCTGCTATATGGTCCATAAACATTATATTACTGCAGTCCTGAAAAAAAAAGAAAAGATGACTCAGATGTTTCAGATCTTTTCGCGTGCACATAGTGCATGCATCATGCTGAAGTCACAAATGTTAACCATTCACACATGTGTATCTGAACTGTTGGCCTGTGGCAAGCGTGCAGCCTGTGTGAGTGAGTCAGGATTAGCTCATAGCAGAGCTCTGGAAAAGATGAGAGCCCCATAAGAGAGTGACATCACTCAGCACCAGGCGACAAGGTGCCAAGTCCTACACTGAAGTGCAGGCGGAAAAAATAACAGCCGATAACCCGATAGCCTTCTAGCGGCACAGGAAAAACATAGCAGAACGACTTTGCGTGCGTGTCTGCTTGCCGCTTCATCCGTGGCTTCACTCTGTGTTTGTGCTCTTTGCAGACCGAGTGTGAAAAACATGTAGGCTCCATTTGGGAACACTAAGTCCAGGCCAATTTGTGAGGCTCCGCCTCCACCGCTCCCAGCCACTCTGGAGATTCCTGTAGACGCATGTCGGCCTTCTAACTTTTCTTCTCTTCCTTTCTCTCTCTCTCTCTCTCTCTGTTCCCTTCCCCCTCTCTGTGGGCCTGCCTCAGTCAGCCCCCCTTTGTACTCCTCCCTCCCTCGCTCGCTCCCTCGTTCTCTGTGTCTCTCTGAGTGAAAAGGCCTGGAAGAGATTAGGTGCAGTGCTGCAGTATAAAGAGATCTGGCTCAGACTCAAGTCTGTCTGCATGTGCAGCAGAAAAGCGTCCTGCCTGCTCTGGGCCTCATTCGGGGGGTTGGCAGGGGAGGGTGAGAGAGAGAGAGAGAGAGAGAGAAGAGAGAGAGAGAGAGGAGGAGGAATAGAAACAGAAAGAAAGTGAGAGAAGGGCAAGAGGCAGAAAGGAGGGAAAAAGATAAACAGAGATGAACAAGAGAGAGAGAGAGAGAGAGAGAAAGGAAACATCACAAAAAGAAAAGGAGGACAGTAGATCCTTCGACCATGACGTCTCTAACAATATTTCTTTTTTCTTTCGACCTCATGTTTTATTATGTTGCTCTATCTAGTTCCTAGCCACTAACTAGTTCTCCTCTGCCTGCTAGCTTTCAACCTGGGTAGTTAGCGTCAATATAACACATATTTCAGACTTAACTAAGACACAAACTATGCCTCCACCAGTCACTAGAAATAAAATTTGAGAAATAATAATAATAACGACAACAACAAATAGAAATTCATGACATATTTGTACATATGGTATAATTTTTGCTTTAGATTTACCTCAGCATCCTAGCAAACTAGCTAGATAGAGTCAGACAATGTCGTAATGGATTCACAGAAGCCACTATACATACGTCATTAATGAAACACCCAACCTCCCAGACAAACAGTCTTTCATATCTTTCATTTCGTATTATCTTTCTTAAGGCTTAAGTTCTAAGAGAAAACTGGAAAATAATAAAATAATGACTCTTCAGACTATACTTCCTCTCAGACTTGCATTCATGACACAGTTCAAAATTAACCTCATATACCCAAGTTAAGAAAATTAGAAAGTAAACTTAAAAACAGGAATGTAAACGCTTGGACAGAAAAACAAAGTTTTAAGAAATCCAGACACTAGCTAGCTGGCTAACAACAGTAGCTAACTCTGTGTAGCTAGCTACAAACATTCTGAGGTAACTCACCAGCTAAACTCAGTGTTAGCCATTGATAAAAACCTATACAGCAAATTTTATGTTAAAAGCTAAGTTTTGGATATTATTACTAACTATTAATATTTTTTTTGGCCACAGTATGGCTTATTTGAAACACAGCTTACATGTAAATGCCTTTTTTTAAAATCTATAAGCCTGAAAAATAACAAACTTTAACAAATACACTTTATATGCATTTCCAAATTTCGTTTTTGGATCCTTTGCTAGTCCTAGAGGCTGGTGTGGTGAAGTTAGCAGGAAAACCAGCACCACACTACACATGCTTCTTCATCTAAGAAAATGGTATCCAGTTCTTAAAGAACTTATGCCCCCCTTTTCTCTGTGCTCTCATGCTTTCCCACTCTCACTTTACTGTCTACCCTTCACATTACAACTAATTCTGGGGCCCACCAGACACATACATTCAAAACTTATAAATATTCAAAGAGCTAAAAGTTTCAGAGCGGCGTTTCGGTCTCTCAGAGGACGTGGCAGGCACACACACCGTTTTCCACTTTTCCCATGAAACCACCTCTATGAAAACCATCTCCGTAACATCAACACAGACTTTTTACACAGAAATTGGCTAATGTTCCACATGTTTAAGAAACAGAGAGAGATAGAGAGAGAGAGAGAGAGAGAGAGAGAGAGAGAGAGGGAGGAAAAAAAAATAAGGGAATGTTTTTAGGATGAAGGGAAAGCACTTCCAAGCGTGAGTAACTCAAAGTGACATAAGCAAAAGCCTTCATCTCTTTGTGAGCCATACGGATGGAGAGGATTATAGAGAGTGGGAGCGAGAGAGGGAGTGTGAGGGCAGGGAGGGGGGGGGGAGGACAGTTCTTTTTAAGACCACCAATGATGTCCAATGTACCAACAGTTTACGGACCTAAAACTGAAAAAAATGTCTGGTCTGGTTTCATTAGCAGGTAGGGAAACTAATATTTAACTATTGTAACAGAGAAGAATAAAGTTTCTATCTACGTAACTCAGAAGCATTAAACAGTATGTGTGCATGTAGTAATGACACACACACACAAACACACACACACATAGCTGAGTCCTGAGTTAGGAGCGGTTTTGGCTAACCTCAATATGAGTCACGGGAAGTGGGAATATTTTCAGAAAACTGTCTCTTTCACACACACACACACACACACCAGATACAATCTCAGTGAGTCTTCAATCTACTAAAGGCCATCCATTAACTTTAAAAACACAAGTCATTCTATGTTGTCATTCTAAACTGCAGGCTTGAGCGCTGCTTGAAAGAAAATGTTTAGCTTTTCCTGCTTTTTTGTTCAACTATAGTGTGGCAATGAAGCACAAATCAAGCATGTTGTGGAAAAAAAACTGCACGAAAAGAATGATTATTTATTAAAGCCATCTCATGATCAGTCCATGATTTTGGTTGGAAGGTAACTGTACATATTTTTTTACAATACAAATAAATGCTGTCCTTCTCTTCCTAAGCCATGCATAGCAACTAAATTCCACTGCATAGAAAGGAGATTTATAAATGATCTGGCAACGTGATTGAGATGCCTCCTTGTTGAGATTGGTTGGAGGTCCACAAAATGAGTTCTTCCTCCTGTTTACAGAGTCTGGACTACCACTGAGATCTGGTTTCTCTTAGCAGATTTTTTACTGAACACACTACAAGGAATTTTGCGGGAAATATTATAAAATCGTACAAACGTCACGGATGACAACTTTAAAAGTAAATAAGAATGTAGGAAAACATTGACACAGGCCCTGACACAGCAACCTCCAGCTGTGAAGCTAAACTGATTAGCATACACCCCACTGATGATTACATGAAATAAAGGAAATACTGGACCATGATTAAGCACGATATTTATAAGTCGTGTGTGATTGTGTAGTGTTTCCTTTTATGAATGTGCAGATGCATAAAGCATTCGTAGAGCTCACCAAAGCGTGGGTCCAGTCGTGGGTCCAGCCAAGACGTTGTTTTATTCTTGTGGTTGATGTAATAGATCTCTCCCTCTGCTGTGATGGCCTGCTCCCAGCCATCAGGAAGAGGACCTGAGAGAGAACAGCTAGGTTAGAGATTCTGATTAACTTATCCATAAATTTATTCATTTTCTGTAGCATTTATCCGACATAGGGCCACATGGAGTATGGAGTCTATCCCAGAAGACTCAAAACACAAGAAGGGGGGACACCCTGACCGGGGTGGCGACCCATTGAAGGGCATACTCGCATACACACACCCATTCACACACTACAGACCATTTAGAGATGCCAGTCAGCCTACAACACATGTCTTTGAACTGGAGGAGGAAGCTAGAGTAAGGTTAACCCCGCTTTTATGAAATATAATATAAATTTTAAATATGTTTGAGCAGCAATAGCAGACTAAAGAAGCAGAACTGGGAAGTTACTGAAAACACAGTGATAAATAAGGGATAAAAGAAGACGATCCCTACACAGCACTGTTACGTAACAGGATGGAGAATGGGTGTTGTTGCAAAAATGTATAATTGCAACACTTAAAAACAATGTCAGCAAATGTAAATATTGTGATGTGTATTCTTATAAAACTATTTATCATGATTCTAGTAGTATCTCAAGAAAATGTTAAACTCTATTATGGTATTTATATCACGGTATCAGTATCATATCATCATACTGCCAAGCCCCACATACACACATGTCAAAATTAAAGGGCTGAGGCATGCAGAATCATTAAGTGACCTCTGAAACACAGGGTGGAGACTACAAAGGACTTGTGAGCGGTAGGAAAGGCGGAGAAAGGAGCAGTGTGCTGACGTGGGGCAGGACTGGTCATGTTTTACGACTTCCAGATCTCCTCCAGGCTTTCTGATAAACATCAGCTCAGCATGTGCTGCAGACACAAGCCTTACAACTCTGTACTTCTAGCTTCCGTTTACATATACATGTGTGTGCGCTGCTTCAGATCAGGTGCATCATAGGCTTTGGGAAATAGGAACGAAGTTTGTCTGTTTTTGTGAAGGGAGGTGCAGACCTGAGGCTGGGTTCAGGAGGTTTTGCTGCTGGACGGGGACAGGACTGGCTGAGTTTGTCTGGTTCATCTGGAGCATGGCCTTGCGAGGGTCCTGCCAGGTGGTTGACTGGTCAATGTGGCTGTAGAAAGAGAAGAAAAATACCATTTAATAAATGACATATGATCATTTACTGCTTTGGTGCAGGTCGGTTCTCGGTTAGATGACAAGCTGTGTTTTTTTCCTCTTGTTTGACGACAAACATTTCGAGAAAGATAAAACAGGAGATGCTAGTTGATGAACAAAAGGTGTCCTTGGAAATAAGGTGTACTAAGTGGCCCTCTACACCCCAAAGTTGTAGCATAAAGAGCCGATTTTTGATCATTTTCTACATGAAGAGAAGTGAAAAATATTAGGAAAGTAAATGCTGCCTTGTAATTCAAATTTTAAGGATATTTCTTAGGTTGCTGCTAATGTTTGTAAAACGAAAGACAATTTCAATGCATTCAAATACTAAACCTTGATAGTAATTACATTTCAGATGCATTTTCATACTTTTACTTCATACTTTTAACACTAGAAAGCACTTGGAGGTAAAATGTATCAGGCATTATAGTATGCTGGGAGTAAGTTCTCAGCACATCTAACTAGAAGAGTTCAAAAGCCAGGACTGCTAGAGAAGCACTGGGGGATGTCATGAAGAGGAATGAAAACAGATTTCTTTGGGATGGAAAAACAAAACAAAAAAAAAAAGCAGCCTGCATCTGGTCCAGTCTCGAAATGACTATTTGTTTGGCTGGGGCCTTGAAGATGACATCATTCTATTTCACTTTAAAACAGTAGTTGGTGGAAAAACACTTGACATTTTCTTGGAAATTACGTCACAGTCTGGATAGAATCAGAACTTTTGCTGTTGTGTGCATTCAGTGGTCGTAATCGCTTCGTTTAATTGAAAGGAAACGGAAAGAAAAAAGGAAATAACTCTCTAAACAGTTCTGTACCATACTCGGAGCACGCTTTGGGTCTTGAGACCTTCGTAACCAGTTAAAACTGACACATTTACAGCCTTCCGCCTGTGCAAGCTGAAGCAAGTTGAACTCGGCTGACAGTGTGCTGGCGACTTGAGTCCATTTGTCTGCCGAGACTAAAAATAGTCATGTTTTGGGAGCTCATTTCACAAACCCGAGTTTGCAGTCTGGTAGAGCAGCACTGAGAGGTAGAGAAGAGGAGGAGGAGCGAGCAGCAGAGCAAAGTCAACTTTGGCCCAGATTACATGTGATCTGCTCATGAGTAGCAGGCTGCAGGATCGCTCGAGTGTAACACAAAGAACCGAGCACCTTTCAAGGAAAAACCATCTCTGAAACACACTCCGGTGCTGACACACACGCACGCACTTGTGTTTATTCAATGCCTAAACAAAGCCAGTATAGAGCAGCAGAGGGTCTGTGCCTTTTGGTCCTGCCGGCTTTGCGTGGTGCCTTGCAGTTTGACACACTTAAAGGTTAAGCAATGTGTTAATCACCAGTGGTGAAATAAGAACCTTTTCAACTTGATATTTATTTTGACCTTTTCAAAAATCAGCCTTTTTCAAAAACATTTAGGACAAAATAATGGCACACTGGTTTTCTTTTCTTGGCGTGAGATCTTTTTCTCTACAGAGAACACTTTACTCTGCCTGTGTGGCAGGGAGGCATTTCTAATTATTGCTTTGTTGGGACTTGCTGCTCGATTAAGATGGAAGGCTAATCGAGGAAAAGGGCTCCCTGGCAGGCCGGGCCTGTCTCATTCAGGCAGGGTCATGCCCAGGGCTCTTCCCAGCCAGTTCTTTCTCCCGCTGCCTGCTTCGCAACACTGAAGTGTCAGCCCATTGAACGATCTGGCGCCACTTTTCCAAAGCTTTTACCTGACAGACAAAGGCTCAGACAGAGCTACGACCCCGAAAGGCCCAACGCTATTCACAACGATCCCCTGCTTTCACCTCCGCTTCCAGTGCTCGCCTCTCGGGCCCCGATTGTGGAGCTTTGACATTGAAAAATAGTGACGTTATGGTGGGATTGTAGTTATTCTAGCTTTTTCATGCACGTCCATGGACAAAAATTGGTGCTGATCTTGCCGCTAGTACGTATATCACTGTATATACGTTTCATTAAAATGACCTCGACCTGCGGTGTTTTCTCAGCTCTGACAGCACTGCACTCTACTGTACTTCACACTGTAGTAAAAGACTCTTCGTTTTCGTTCACCGCGTTCTACTACCCATGCCGCTTTAAAGCACCTTTGTGTCACATTGTATGGTTAGCAAAATTAGCGATAAAGTTCCGGCAATATGTGATCCAAGCCCTAGATCATGACCAACAGGACTGCTAGCTAGTCACAAGGATAGTCGATTACAGAATCGAGACACGACTCCAAAGATTCACCTCAAAATTCCACTGTTGCTGTATGCTAAATGGCATAGGTAAAGGTAAATAGTCTGTCAAAGTTATAGAAATAATAATACACAAATAAACAAAAATAAACAAATAAATATTATAAAAAACAAACAAAGAAGCTAACACTTTGAAGCTAACCGGAGAGTCGGGTACATGTTTAGTCAACTAATTATTAATGATTTTATCAAACATTAGCGCTAAATGTTACAATTATGCTAGGTTGCTAATTTGGCAGTTATCACGAATGTTCAAATTAAATTAAGCTGACCAGAGAAAGCTGTAACACTAGTGCTAGTTCACTCTCACGAGTCTAGCATCACGTCGCTATCCTGTACCTGGTCAACATGAAGTCTGGTCATAAAAACCGTATAGGATTAACTGAAAAAAGCTTTGAGAAAGCTGCTTTTGTTTATCTAATCATGTTTATTGTGTTGTTTTGATCTGGTCATTGCAGTCACAGTACGTAAAGAGCGAGCAACAGCTTGGCTTAAAGATAAACCTCTAGTGTCCCATAAAGAGATGGCGAGACAAAGAGAGTGAATGTGTAAAGAAACGAAAATAAAGTACGTCAGAAAGAGTGTCTGACTCAGCACTTCACCCACCCTCCTCCCCCCTCCTCCCCCTCCTCCACTACACCACCCATTTTCAAGCCCTTCTTGTTTATGCTTTGCTGATCAAAGGCACTGCCAGAAACTCCCCCTAATCTAATCCCCCTACTGGCACACCAACCTACCCCCAACCACCACACACATCCACACGGAGCCAGGAAAACGGCCCAGCCCGCAGCAGATGAAGGCGACCGGGGGGCCTCTCGAGGAGGGTCATGGGGGAGGGATGACCGTCAGGGAAGAAAAAGAAAAGAAGAAAACAACAAGCGCGGAAGCAATCCCTCAGAACTCCTCTGGCTGAATGGATCGCTGTGGTCCTGTTACACTCTGTGTCACCCCGACCCTCCCCCTTCCCCGGCTGCTGGAAACTATGACGGACAGGCAGAAAGGGAGGAAGGGTGAGAGGGACAGAGGGAAGGAGGGAGGATGGGTGAAGAGAGTTTGTGTGTGTGTGTTAGTTTTAATTGGTGCACAGGATGTTGTGTGTTGAGATCTCCTCTCTAGGGTTTCAGGGTTAACCTAGAAGCAGGCAAACTCGCACAGGTGGGCTTTATTAGTCCTAGGAGTATATACACACACACACACACACACTTGCACATACAGAGACATAGCTCCATATTAGATGTGTAAACCGCTGTCTCTCAAGCGCCAAACAGCCCAGACTGAGGCCCTCACAGGGACTGCAAAGTACGAGACACTCGAGTCCCTGAACTCAGCCAACCATCTAATTCTGGCTTCCCAAAATTACATAATGCTCAAATTTGCTTTTTTTTTTCTTCACTGAAACACAGTGTAGCGTTTCAAGCCAAACCCCTGAATCTAACTAATAACAGGCTAAAAAACAAACAACGAAAAGGAAAAAAGTCCTACACATGCACACACGTTACACAACACAATGTGTTATTGTACTCGCAAATACAGGGGTCCAGGCCAAAACCTTTATCGCTGTCTCACTATCCTGGCCTGCAAGTTCATGCAGTTTCTCCAGCAGACTTTAAGCAGTTCTGAAGCTCGACAAGACTCTTTCCCAGAGCAAGCAGAGTTTGGGAAAGTACCGGGAAATGGGAGGCAAACTGGATCCCGTCCAACAGAAACAATGGAGACACGTGGACGTATAGAAGTGCTTATCCTGCTTTCTAAGCTTCTGGAATTGGGGCACCCTGCTCTTTCCTAGACAACTACGGTTATTTTTAAACTCGTCTTGTGGTACATTGTTTGCGTGTTGCTTGCACTTGTGAATTTATGTCACGGTAATAAGATAGCCAAAAGCTAATCTGTTTTAAACCTCTGTGAGAAGCAGCAGAGGCTCATTTGGACTGCTGGTCAATGAGCAACCAGTTCTAGTCATTCTTTAGTGGGGTTAGGGCAGACAGTCTGTCTGTTCACATACTGCAAACTAACACCTATGGCAACAACATACAGTGCTGTCTGAAAGGGGGAAAAAAACACGTGTAACAGTTAATACTCTCAGTCGCTTACTTTTTTGTTCATGTGCTTCTGAACACTGCAATCTGATTGGCTCTCTGCATTTCTGTGCGTGTTTTTCATATAATCTTTTAAATACTACAAGCTTTTTGCATTAATAATAATTTAAAATCCTGCAAAATCACGTCTGTAAAAGTTATCGAGGCATTTTGTTAACTAATCGACAAAAGTCAATAAAAACAGATGGCTATAAATTTCATTGCAGATTAATTGGTCTATATTAAAAAGTATGCTTTGTTACACAGTGTCACTTAATACCACAAGATATTAAACAAAGCTAATTGGATCCAATAATTTTATGATTATTGTTATTATTATTATTATTATTATTATTATTTATTTTTACCTTTTTTCTATCCTGCAGGTTTGATTTTATTCTTTTAAGTAGCAGCAGTGATTTTTTTAAACAACCCAATAGTTTTAATTTTTTCTACACAATACCATAGATATTTATGTCCATCTAACAGCATTGATTTGTATCGTTTAACTTCACTATCAACGTTGAATAATTCGCTATTTTAGGGACCCCATACGAGTCCATGATGTGTCCAATTATCTTTTTATACACAGTTGCCAAGCAGGCTAAGTGGGACTTGCAGCAGAAAATAATTTCCTTTCCACATTTAACTGCACATTTGGGGGGAAAATAAACCCTGCTTGCTGTTTATTTAGATGTTCCAAAGTCAAAGCTTATATTTGATATGCATATGTGAAGAAATATTTTTTTTAAATGAATGTTTTTTGGTAATATAACCCCCCAAAAACTCAATCAAACTTCTGTGTTTGGTAGTCTGCCATGTCAGGTTAATTGCTTTTTTCGTTAAAAGCAGGCCATTCTTAGGCCTGGTTATTAACCAAACAGCTCACTTGACATTAGAGGCTCAGTTATGCCACAGATTCCTATTAAACCGTCTCTGCAGTTGCACAAGGGCATTGGTAATGACAGCCTAATGGATGAAGAACTGCAGAGGATGCTTGTCCAGTTTGTAGACGGGAGACGGATTAAAGTACGGAACATGCATCTCCATATTTAGCGTGTCCGAGTTTATCCAAGTACACAATAAAGACACATTTAGAACGACTTGTATATAGTGCGTGCACTATAATCTTAGACAATACACCATGCACAAGACGGTGTAGTCTCAAAACTGAACAGAATGGCAAATTATCAGATGCTACATCATGCCACGGACATACGGTGACAGGAACAACTAGTAATTTTAAAGTCTAAAATGTCCACCCAAAATGTTTTACTCCAAAATTTACGACTCTGAGCAGCAGTCGGGTTCAACGCACTGGTTATTTTGAAAACTGCAAGGGATCTTTGACATTTCTCCGTCAGAACTGAACAGTCCTTTGGTTTTTTCATTCTAGGGGAAATATTTAAGGTAGGGGATTCTTTCAAATAGGACCAACATCCATCCAAGGAACTTCTACTCCAGTTCTATTTGTTTTTGATTGAATTTTTTTTGTGTGTATACTACATCTGGTTGAATTTCGTAATGCCAGGTAGCGTAGAAGTTTCATGATTGTTTCTTTAGCTGCACGATGACAGCGCCGTGTCAACATCTCAAAGATGTGTGGTCTGTTTCTCTTTTCACAGGCCTCGAAAAGAGCAAGTGGGAGACTGAAGGAGAGCCTTGACCCCACAACTGTCTCAAATGGAGATTGAGTGAGAGATCAAACCCTAGAGCAGTGGTGGTGGGGCTGTGGAAGGCAGTGGAAAAGAGGGAAGAAGTGGAAGGGGGGGGGGTCTTTTTTAGGTCTTCTCTCCAGATGTCATCACCATGGCCTTTGCTAAGGAAATCAGTAAGCTGAGGGAGCTCTTGGGGATTGTGGGGGGTAGTGAGCTCACAGGATTGGGACTGGACCCACCCAGGCACTAAACACAGCTCTGATTGATGGCCCAATTATCAGGATCCTGTTTATTGTGCTGCTGTTATTTATAACAGAAAGGGGCAGAATGGGTGGGGTAATGGGGGTGTTATTGAGGGGGAGGGAGGGGGCGGATTCCCAGACTGCTAGAAATAACTTTCAATTTAGATTTTTATTTTTTTTAAATACTACAAAATACCCTTTAATTAAAGTAGATCATGAGCATTGCTGACTCGATCCATCTAGAGCCTGAGCAGATCACTCACTTTTAATTAAGAACTATTCTCATCTGATACTGACTCACCATGATCTAAACCAGCCCTCAACTATTCTGACCTCTGTGTTCGCTGTGAATCAGAAGAAAATAACAGAGCATGCAATAGCCACTGAGGACAGACGAAGCCTCCGATTTCTCTCCGACTTCTGAGAAGCCTCCACACTACCTACAAAAGCTCTTTGAGGAACAAGGCTTTCCTTTTCCTTTTCCTAACACCCCGGGCAAGCGAAGCACTGAGAATCCGAGGGTTTCCATCAGCAGGACATCATCAGCAGAGATTACCACATGACCCGCTGACCCCTTACCCAAATTAGGCTTCTCTTTGAAGGCGGGCTCACATCATCCACTGAGTGAGTCTTAAAGGTGGGAGAGATGAAGGAGTGGGAAATGGACTCTGCACTGATAAGAGAGTGAGCACGCTCTTATATAAAGCAGGATGACACAAGAGAAAGGATTGCCAAACTTGGCAGAGAGAGAAAGCATTTGTAATGGAAAACGCTGCCTTTCCTACATAATAACAGATGTGCCAGTACCGCAGAGTATATTGACGTCTAGGATAAAAGTGTCTTTTGCAGATGTTAACGCAATCCAGTGTCAAATTAACGTCTGTACTGAAGCTCAGTGAACCAAACTGTTATAGCATTTTCCTCCTAATTTGGCCAATTTGCCAATTCCCCAATTTCCACCACAGAGTTTGAAGACACTAGCATGTGCTTTTTCAACAACATGAAGCCAGCCAGGGTAATTTTTCAAATTGATGGTCACGCTATCTTACAGGGCACGTGAACACCTGACGGAACATGCGAACCACCTTCTTCCACATACATGAGCTCTCTGATTGGTTAGTATTACTCTGATTGACAAGGAGGAAGACGAACAATCCTGAAATCATAGAGTCCATGAAATCCTGATTCCTGGTCAAAGATGGCTGTGACATCTTCTAGACTTTCAAGCTCCCAGCGATTTGTGCTGCACCAGTTTCAATAACCAAAAGCAAACTTTTAATATCAAGCAGAAAAATGACAGCTGCATAATTTGCCAGCATCTGATAAACTACTAGTTTAACAAGTCAGGGTTTATAATCTAGCGGTGCCTGAAGATACAGTCATCATACCATTCTGTAGATGCATCATGCTCAAGAAATTGCCTCATGATCAGGATACTAAGGCTATATCCAGTCTCCAGAAAGAGCAGTCCTTTTAGGGAACTCCTTTTTCGATCAGAGGCATGGAGTTCAAGTTGTTATAGGGTTTTGTGGTTAGTCGAGCTGGTGGTTGGGCTGAGATTCTGCTTACTCTGGTCCCATTTGCATTAACAACCTCACACTTTCTCGTTTAAGTGGCCACACAAACAAGCTCCAAATGGAGCCGGGGGAAAGATCTGCAGATGGTTTAACACTCAGTGACCGACCACACAGCACACAGCTTTTAGTGATTACTCTCCTGAATGGTGCCCATGTACCATAACTGAGGCTTTTTACCTTATTGTATAGTTTTGTGAAATTTTTTTGATTGTGTTATCAATAGAATCTATTAAAGCGAATCAATTTGCCACAAATGTAAGAAATATACACTCGCCGGTCACGTTAATAAGAACACGTGGCCTCAATTTGTTGCAATAATCCAATCAGCCAATAAAATAATGCAGATACATGTGCATTAAAATCTGCAGGAAAAATATTTACTTTAATATTGAAAAACTGCTGATCTCTTGGGGTTATCCATACACAACAGACTCAAAAAGAGGCTTTAAGCAGGATGGCGAGAAAAATAAACATCCAGTGAGCAGCAGATGAGAGAGCTAGAAGAGGTTTCAGAGGAGAATGATCTGAGACGTTTAAGCTGACTATGATAACTCAAATAATCTCTCGTTACATGTGTGATGAGCAGAAATGAATCCCAGAACATGAAACACAACAAACCTTGAGACATAAAGCTTACAACTGCAGAAGACCATGTCGGGTTCAACTCGTCAAGCGAGAATGTATATCTGTAAGGATGTGAAACTGAAACTAAATAGCTAAAGATTTGGGGGGGGGGGATCAGGTGATGTTTCAGTGGACTTTGACGAATACGAGTGCATGGTTATTAACTGTTATTAATGCTGAATTTGGGTGAGTGCCGGGGATAGCAACTTTACTTCGAAATCTGTCTCAGTGCCTCTGGCAGCATTGCAAACTTTACTTCACCTCTGTATGTGTGTCTGTGTTTACAGCTCGAGGCAAACCATTTGCTCTAAATAACATGGACTGACGTTGAGGAACGAGCTTGCACGCCGAACCAGTGGGGACTCCTCCGAGCAACATTTTAACCTTTTCCCAATTTGCAGGTTTAGCATTTCCTCACTGAGCAAAAGTCCAAATGTTAACGACTTTGGGAGGAAATAAGGGGGCCATTTTGCTTTTATGGCTTTTGTGGCCACAGTGTTGGTGGCCTAATGGGTAAGAGATCACCAAGTCATGCTAATTAAAACACTCCTCTCACAGTTTACCCTCTACTGCCACGTCATCCTCACCTACTTGACAGAGGACTCCAGCTTTCAGTTAGGAGGCTCACATGGGAGACACCTTACAAGATGGCAGATTCTTCCAGCAAGGGATTTTAAAAGCTTCAGCTTGCTTGCTTGGATCTTGGCCCAGGAGCTCATTAACAATTATTTGACGCTTTTATCCCTTTCATATGGCAACACCAAGGCTAGAAACTATTACGCCATGTTTTGGCTCCATTTAGCCCATCGCTTCAAGGAACAAGCTTGTACAAGGCACACCTTTGTGGACTGATTAACAGCAGAACAGTTTTGAGGTGGGGGGTGTTGAGGGCAGGCGTGATTCCCATCAGAAACGGCCTGCTCTGGTTTTAATATGACCACCGATGCCCTGATTAGCCTGTCTACTTGGCCACAGTCTCTAAATTAGGGGCCTTCATTAGTTTATGACCCCGGCCTGAGCACTTTTGCCCTTTTTCCCCTCTGTTTTTTGAGTTGGGGAGAGTGGGGGTCCATCTCTACCCACCCAAAACAATCTCTAAACAGGCAGGCGAGAACTAAACAAGGCAACCCCCCACCCCCACCCCCTGGGATAAATCAAAGCTTACAGCAAACTGCTTGGGGAAAAAGAGGGGGAAAACAGGGACAGGTCAACACGGCATGTTGACCTTTTCCCACCCTTCTCTTCAATGGGGTTTATAATTGAAGCTGGCAGACAAGCGGGGGAGAAGGGGGGGGGAGGGAAGAAAGGAAGCTGATAATCCACTTCCCCTTATCTCTTTCGGGCAAACAGAAACCTGTGGCTGATTATTACGTTATACAGGTGCTTTAATCTCGACATCCAAAGGTCCAGAGTATCTGACGGGTGTCTAATCTCAATCGCAGGGAGAATTAACACCAGCACTAGCATTAAAATTGAGGAAGGTTTGACCTTTGACCTATGCTGAAATCTAAATGTGTAAACAAGGGAATCCTAGGAGGAAGAAAAACAACAGAATTTGTTGTTTTATATCTTCAGTACAAACCAGGAATGGGATGCCGGATGATCACAGGGTACACACACACACACACACACACGGGCAATTCAGAGTCACAATCCACCTACTGGTGGATTTTAAGAAACAGGAGGAAACTAGAGAACCCAGAAGAAATCCAAACAGATACATGAGAACATAAGCTGGACTCTGGGTCAAACCGTGTACCATGAAGCTCTGAGACACCATTGCTATCCACTCCTTCAGCTGAAGCAGACGCAGACGTTAGCTCATCGGCTACTGCTGCTTTGAAGAGAATGACCTCCACAGCTACACTAAATAAGAATAAAAGACCCAGGCCTTTTTTTTCTTCACTATCTTTCTGTTTCTGTTCTCTGAATCGCTCGTACTCCGTTAAGCCTGCGTCAACGCTGCGTCACAAACCGCACTTCCATTCATGCTGAAACGGAAAGCTGGCAGTCCTGATCCGAGTCACTAAAGCTGCGTGACTCACACGCGGCCGAGCCACAAATAGAGCTCCTCCTGAATGGTGTTAAGACATCAAAGAGCAGCGTGCAGTCACAAACACACACACACACAAACACCCACCCACACACACACACTTTACTGCCATGTCCAGTAGTATTAACTACAGTAGTAACTTTACAGTAGTATTCAATTTTTTTTAACCAATATTTTATTAGAGGTGAAATCTGAAAAAGAAAGATAACAGGAGCACAACCTTAAATAAACTATTAACAGTTAGATATCATGTCATGTAGTTGTACGTAATAAATTGTAATAACTGACAAATTGCTGTGTCATAAGAAACTCGTAATGGTAACAGTAAGTCACTAAGCATCGGGAGTTTAACACAAAATATCACTAGTGCTTCATTAATACAGACGTCATTATTACTGTAAATGTCAGAAGTCTGAAAATGTCTCAGGATATGTTTCCTAATTTTCATAATAAAAAATTAGATATTTAAAATCTAAAATATTCACTTGCTAACAAAGCAATGTACCAAAAAAAAAAATTAAATAAATAAATTGATATATTTATCAAAAATTTATGTTTACAAAAATTATATTTTGTTTAATATTAATATTAATAATAACATCACCTCAATATTGATATTATAAATAATATCACCCCCCAAAAAATTCCCGAAATTAACAACTAGGAACGGTTAGGCCAAACATGTGCTTCCTTCATAATGCCAAGCTCTTTGCAAACTGCTGCTCATGCTGCATCACCTGGCAATTTAATGCATTTGGAGAAAAGTGCTCTCAACCCTCTTCCACATACATGAGGCCCAGAAAACAAACAAACAAACAAAAAATTTTGACTTTTCTCCCCTTTCCAGTTTCTGGGAGGTCACATGGGTGCAGACGTGGAGGGAAAAACGACAAAGCTGTTGACAAACCAAATCGGTGCCCTGTGGGAAAGTGAAGCACAAACAGAGCCGAGGTCAACGCCAAACAGAGAGATGAAGCAAACGTAGCTCCCGTCTCTCTAGATCCCCAAACAAAAGGAGGGGAGCGGAGGAAGGGGGGGGTGCACACATGGGGGGCTGGCTCAGCTCTGTGACGCTCACTTGTGCATTCAGACACCCAAAGAGACACTGTATAGAGATCAAACAATGCCCACACACAGACAGGGGACTCCCCGAGTGTGTACTCGAGAGACCCTTTTAAAAATGGTTGCCGTGGACCTCACGTTTTTCCTCGCACACACCATTTTCGAGCAGATTGTGCAGAACCCTCATCACTGTCTGATGCGTTAGTTTTGCTATCATGAGCCGAATCGTGTTTTTTACCCCCACCCCCTGCCTTTTACCCCCCCCTTCCCCTTTTAAAGGAACTACTCCAAATGAAGCAGATGTCCTCCAGATGTTTCTCCTCCAAAACATCTGGGCTTCAAAAGCTCTCCTTTGTATCCCAGTAAATCTGAGAGTAATCACGTTCGGCCCGAACCGGCTGGTCAGATGGCTCGCCAAATTTTCAAGCCCACGATTAACTTTACGTGCAAAAAAATATAAATAAGATCGGACGTCCCGCGGTGATGTCCTGCGCGGCGGGTGAAGTCTTTGGGCGGGTAAATAAATATATATTATACAAGGCACCTTAAAACAAACTACGCTCAGATATGAAAGCAGGAACCGTAACCAAGCCTTGATGTTTAAAAAATAAAAATAAAAATGCAATAAGTAGTGTTCATGAGTAAAAAAAGAAAGAAAAAACAACAAAACAAAAACAGATAAGATTTCCTGCTGCGACCTCATGCCCAGATGAGTTTAGCAGGCCTCTCTATCCTGCACTCACTCTTGTGGCTACACTGGTCCTTTGTTCCCATCTGAAACATGATCCCCCACACACACACACACACACACACACACACAGGAAGCCAGAGTACTGAGGCTAGCAGAAAAGTTCTGACCTATCGCAATGCAGCTGTGTGTTTACAGACATCTAGAAAGCTCTTTCGAAGTACTGTGTATTCCCGTTAACAATTTTCCTGGCAGTTCGGATTACCACATGTAGCGATACACTCAGTCACTGCTGCACTGAACGGATTTTCCTCAATGAAACACGATTATTCACTGTGCTAGAACGTGTATGATGTAATAATTCTCTAATTGGTGAAACAATGTTATAGACGTTATTACTTATAGCTAGTAACATTACTTACAATAATAATAGTATTAATATATCATGTGATTAGGTGTTTTAGGGTTGGAAAGAAAGAAAGAAAATCTTTGTATTAATCAGCTATTTAAAAATGAAAAGGAAAAAAAAATGTACAAAAGGATTCTAGACCTACTGTTACCTGAACAAAAACTATAAGAGAGAATCCCACCATTTTTCTTTCACACTGTCAGATAGATAGATATCACTTTTACATTTCTGGCATTTGGCAGACGCCCTTATCCAGGACGACTTACAATTTATCTCATTTTATACAACTGAGGGTTAAGGGGCCCAGCAGAGGCAGCTTGGTGGCCCTGGGACTCAAACTCACAAGCTTTCAATCAGTAGTCCAGCACCTTAACCACTAACCTACCACAATTGCTCCCACATCGTAGTTTAAGAGAGTATGGCTACGAGGAAAAGGGGCATGCAGAGCCAAATAAATAAATATGTAAACAATTGAGCTTGCGGCAAAATAGAAAGTAATGTCATTTACTTTTCTAGTCAGTAATACCATGTTGCTTTGCTTTTGCTGTAGTTTATGGTACAAGATATAGACATGGGAGCTGAGGTAGCGATATAAAGTGTTTACAAGAGTAGTACATCATACAAAGAGTTTTCAGCCTGTTCTGCATCACCTGGGCTGAGAAATGGAGGTTGATTATGCGGAAGACCAGAGCAAGGTCGCTGCAAAATCTTTGGGGCGTCACAGCCAAAAACAAAATGGATGGAAAAACCCACTGGAGTAAGGAGCGTGGTAGAGGTTTAAGAAAGCAAAACAAAACAAAAAAAAACAGTAACAAGGGGTAAGCACTTTAATCAGTATTTCCAAAAAGGACAAGAATGAGGTAACTGCCTGAGCGTACACCGTGACCCCCAGACATGGCTACAGACTGCTGCATCAGCCCAATTAAAAAAGATTACCCTTGAGTCATGCCAATGAAAAAGAAATCTTAACCAGCACTTCTGAAATGGACAAAAACAAAACTCTGGTCTGTCAAAGACATCGAAATACTTCATGAGGAGGTGACAATCGGTTCTATTAAATGAATCATGTGACATAACGGACGCTATGTGGAGTCTTCACTTGCCGTATGGAACCCGGGCAAACTCTGTGGACAATACAACCAGCCTGTGATTGCTTGTTACAAACGAGGTGGTGTCAAGCTGACTTATTCCAAGATGGACAACAAGCAAAGTCATAGAAGGTGGTTTTATCTATTGGGCTCTTCTGGTTAAGCAGTTTCATACTCTCGAGGAAAAGTTTTATCCCGTTCACTAGGCAGCGTAAAGTCCACCGTCTTCCAGTGTTGCTTATTATGTACATAGTTAAACGTGTGTGTGTGGGGGGGGTGTACTTCCTGGAAAAAGCAGTTTTCAATTCGCTCAGGATTTGAACAGAAAAGCTGTTCTTCCAAAGAAAGAATCGATCATCTTAATTCTGCAGTTACTGTAATACGGCCTATGAGTGAGCATGGAACTAAAAAAAATCAGAGAAGCTGAATCACTGGAAATGTCAGCAAGAGGTCAGCTTGGGCTTTACACTCACACTCTCACACACACCTGACAGCCCAACCCACTCTGAATCACTGAATTAAGCCAAAGAGTCACTCTTAAGCCTCTAAACAAGCATTTTAACTAGTGTTCGAACCGAAGTTTACCTTACGTCTGAGTAATTTTGGACTGAATTGTATATATTATTTTTAGAGAGTTTTTGTATTAAATGAGCTTTGGTTCAGTGTGTGAAAGTGGAAAAAACAAGCTCTGCAAAATCTGCAAGCTCAACCTACTCAATTCTACTAGTAAGCATAGTTGGGCAATATGGCTATAGTTTAATAAAGAACTTTGATATTATTGTGAACTTGAACACAACCGATACATAATATATATATTTATAAATATCAACGCATTTAGGTTTGCTAAAAAAAATTAAATGCCTATTTCTGAGAGTTTTGTTTAGTAGATGGAAAAACTACCAAAACAGGTTCAGAAAAATATGGTGGGGAAAAAAAAAAGTTACTGAATTCATCACAATAATCTTATAATATCACCATACTGCCCAGCCCTAACAACAAGTAAACAATTAAATACTCGTCAGGAAGTGAGCACAAAGCCTGCAAAATCAGATAAAAAAAAGCACCGCTGTAAACCACTCACTTAAGGAAGTATCTCTGACCAGACGGGGTCTTGGCCATCTCCCAGCCTGGAGGCAGGGGCACGTCATCTGGGATCTCGTATGAGGGCTGGCGCAGGTGCTGGGGGGAGGTGCCTGGAGGGGTCAGGGTGCTCATCGTGCCGGAAGTGACGGCACCCAGCTGCAGGGAAGCAGGCGAGGAGTGTGCTCTGACATGCTGTGGAGTGAGCGTGCCGGCCGTGCCTGCATCTGTGCTCGCCTTGAAGAAGAAAACACAAGCAACATGACCTGAAGTCATTACCTACCACAGAGATATGGGGAATAATGACACAGGCAGGCAGTGGGCCAAACTTTTTGTAAAGGAAAAAAAAAAAACCAAGGGTGAGTGGAAGTGATGTGACTCACAAGACACCATGAGTCACGCTGCTATTGAAAGAGATTAAGATGAGAAAGAACGGATGTGTACAAGATCAGTGGGCAGTCAATAGGACTAGGCAGGATCTGGTGCAATGAGCTGTAAGGCTGAATCAGATGCATGCCAAATGTGCACAAAACTAGAGGTTTATATCAGTTTGACAACATACATATATATATATATATATAGAGAGAGAGAGAGAGAGAGAGAGAGAGAGAGAGAAAGTCATATTTAACATTTGAGATAGAGAACAGGGGTAAATCTAAAAGTTTAAGCCCCCCTTAATTTGGCCTAGTCTGGCTGGAGTAGGACAGGAAACACCAGAGGCCTGGTTTGGGAAAGCTCAAAGAACTCTGTGGCCGAATCCCTGAAACAGCCCCTGATTGAATATCAAGTGCACTAGATAGGGTGTAAAAGGCGTAATTTTATATCCTGTGCCTGTACTTAGCGAGCGCACTTAAGGTAGGAAGTAGGGACTTATTTGGGATTGAACCACTGTGATTATGGAGCGGAGAAGAGCTGCTGCGCATGCGCGCTGAGTAAAGGAGAAAAAAATTACTTTTTGATACCTAAATATAACATAGATTTCTCGCAATGTGTTTAAAAATATGATTCAGCACACGGGTTTAGGGAAAAATACTTTAGTATAAAACGCTTTGCAAGTGTAATAAAATCTTCAAGACACAATGTGACCAAAACCGCGACAACAAATTTAACACTAATTTATTTTTTTTTAAATATTGAGAACTAGGGTGCCTTCAAGGGCAATGTTATTTCTTTTTAGCGCGCTTGTGTTTAAGAGTGCTATATTTCATATCCTGTGTCTGTATTTAGTGTGTGCAGTTTGTGTAGGAAGTTTGGGAGCCACTTGGGATTGAAGCACACTGATTAAAGGAGCGGAGAAGAGCGACTGCGCATGCGCGCTAAGTGAAGGAGTTTGTGTAGCTCTGCGGGGAGAAAGAAAGAAAGAAAGAAAGAAAGAAAGAAAGAAAGAAAGAAAGAAAGAAAGAAAGAAAGAAAGAAAGAAAAACTTCTGACAGACAAATATAACATAGATTCCTCTCAAATCTATGATTCCATTAAGATACCAGATTAATTCTGATGTTATGGCATGAAACGTATGATATGTGTGAAGTCTTAATAATACTACTTTATAGACTTTCTTATGAAAGCAAAGTCCTAGAAATGAAATTTAGAATAAAAAGCTTTCCAAGTAAATGTTGAATGCTGTCTGAGGGGGTGAGAACAGACATTTCTACTGTAAGAAGCATGATACCTTCAAGGGCAACACATTACTTGTGTAAAAGTGTGCTCTTCGTATGTGTTACCTGTCTGGAGTGGGATTTAGGCTCGGGTGGTTTGAAGAAGGAGTCTGGCAGCTTCCTCATCCTCATTGGCACGGATGGGGGAACAGCGGCGCCTTTGGGGTTCATCACGGCGTTAAAGAGCGCCTCCAGGTCGGTCTCCGAGTCTCCGCGGACATGGACCACCTGGTGTCCTGCTGGGGGGTTATGCTGGCTCGGGTCCATGATTTCAAACCAAGAAGCAAAGACTCAAAGAAAAGTCTATAATAAACAGTTAACCTCTTATCTGACCGAAGCGCTCAAAGACGCGTCAACTGCGCGCAGAAACTCCGAAATGCATGAATCTGAACGCGTCTAAACTCATCCGCAGAACTCACTACGCATCCGAATACTGGAGTAAACTCGCTATCCAAGCCTGGTGAAAAGAAATAAAAGGCGACGGTTTATTTTTCCGCTTGGCCAGGACACACTGACCAGTGTGGAAACGCGCATATCTTCCCAAACTTTCCCAAATAGCAAAAAAAAAAAAAAAACTTCCAGGAATCAAAAAAGTTTCAAAAGAAGTTTAAAGCTGAAAGCTGGACACCTTTTCCAATAAGAGGAGAACCGATTTCAGAGACATTTGCAAAGCGATTTCTTCGCACTGAAAAATCACTGCGCATTCACTGACCAAACTTTTTTTTTCTCTGAAGTTCTTCGGTAACTTTTGGGGCAGGACATCAAACTTTTTTTTTTGAGGGGGGGGGGATCACGTGATCACTGAGTCACAGAGGGTGGAGTCCCGGGAGCGAGAGGACACCAGTTTGTTTTTAGAAGCTTTGGAGTCGAATCCCAGTGTCCTGGTGTCGATTCTGAGCTCATCATTTTATTTATTTCACACAGTGATATTAGTAATTTCTTGATTCTCCAAACTTAGACACAGGACAAGAACGCACATGGTGCAAATGTGCAGTATTAATAAAAAAAAAATTAATCTAATAATTTCTTTATTTTGATTTGTTTTCAGCCGAATCAATTTTACTGCTCTAGAGTCGACTCTTCATTAGCGATGGCTGTAATCAGAGAATCGATTCTTTTTTTCTTTTTTCTTTTTAGAATCGGCTCCTGAATGCTGAAGGACATCATGGACAGGTGAAATCTCACAATACTACCAGCGATTGTCTGTAAGTAAGTATATAAAAAATATAAAAGAGACATGTTCTATGACAGTTCCATGAACTTCATTACATGTGTGATAATAAACCCATATTTAAACATTTAAAAGCTAGCTAGAATTTGTAGTCAATAGAAAAATAAATAAAAAATAAATAAAAATAAATAAATAAACCGCCTCCCCCCCAAAAAAAACATCTAAGAAAATTTCTAAAGTGGGTTTTATATATAGGTTTTGATTACATAAACAACTTCATTCTAAATGTATTTTATAAAAGAAATATAATTCTCTTATATTCCTAATTATTGTGATCTCAAAACAAATCAGTTAAATCTAAAATCTAAAAAAGAAGAAGAAATAAAGTTTTTCCTTTTCTGAACAGTGCTCGTGCGGTTCCCATAATTCTTATGCAAATCACCCTGTTGCTTTCCACTGAGAAATCATTTAGTCCACATCGGGATGGATCATGAGCATGAAGCATCTTAGTGAATAATGATGTTGACCTTTTACGCTTTTTGTTCAGTCAAGCTAAAATAATAATAATAATAATAATAATACACTCTCGAAAACATCGCTTCAATGCCTTTTGTGTGTTTTTAATTGCATAATTATATAATTATTGTATAATTTTACATTTACAGCATTTGGCAGGCATCCTTATCCCTCTGAGTCTCCATCGAAAACATTTTCTCATGCTAGTACAAATAGGTTGGGGTTTAAGATTACTATCAAACTAAAACCTTGTTAGATAGGGCTTAGTTCAGACAAAAAGTTAAAGAAGTTTTTTTCTTCTATAAGATAAGTGGGAACAAGGACTAACTTGTTTCGTAGATGTTCCAAAACTTTAAAAGTTGCTTCAAAACAGATAAGAAGTAGGACTGATTCATTAACGAATGAATTCATTGATTGATTTATTGATTGATTGATTGATTCATTCATTCATCTACTCATTTGTTCGTTTGATCATTCGTTCTTTCATTTGTTCATTCATTTATCTTCAGTTAATGCTTTATCCTGGTCAGGGTTTTAGTGGATCTGGACCCTGATTAGAATATTGAATGTAGGTTAAACTTTATCAATTTAACTCAAAGATAAGGATTTGGGAATGTGTTCTGCACATATATAATTATAATGCTACAGTCTACTGTACATTTTTATTTGTTGGTTTAATTCAGTTTTATTTTTAAAACACTTTTAACAATGGGTATTGTCACAAGTCAGCTTCATACAAAAATACATAAAAAATATATCAATTTATCTCTAAAGAGTAAGCCAGAGGTGAGGGTGGCGAGGATAAACTCCCAGAGACGATATGAGGAAGAAAGCTTGATAGGAATCAGACTCAAAAAGGAAGCCATCCTCATCATTTCCCTTTTATAATGGGACTATATAATCAAAGAGTGCAATTGTGTGACCAGGAAATTCATTCTAGTTTAAACATGAAGTCCAATTAGTTGAAGTTGTCAACTGTTCACTGATGAAGATTGTTCTTAAAGCTATCATAGCAGCTGTAGTCCAAACCCATTGTAATTAAGATGTTAGTATCAATTGCAGTGCAAAGCGATCTTCATGGTTTCTAAGTGCTACCATCCACAGTAATCTCATGTATCTTTATGCTGTCCATGCAGAGCCATCATTAGCAGCGAGTGGTTTCTCATACTTCCTTCTCCTTAATCTGTTCTTTCTTTCTTTCTTTCTTTCTTTCTTTCTTTCTTTCTTTCTTTCTTTCTTTCTTTCTTTCTTTCTTTCTTTCTTTCAGACAATACACAATTTCTACATAATTTGCTACGATTTGACCAATGACCAAGGATTCATGCTTTTATGATTGGATGTTAGTTTCCACGTTTTTAAGCTCATTAAAGTGCTGTAATTGTGCTAGAGTGTCCATGCAGGCCTGTAGTCTCTCTGATCCCTGCTGGACCACCCACCATGCTGTCCCAAGGAGAGGGGGAACACCATCAGTTGGTCAATACGGCATTGAATTGATCGTTTCTGCCCTTTCAGAGGACTCTACTTTCACCCAGCATTAATCACACCCTAAAAAACCCACCAATTATGAGCTCAGTTTTTATGTACAATATTACAGTTCTATGTTGGCATGTTGAGTACTGTTATGTTAAAAAATATGTTAAATATCCCGAGTATTTATTTAAAACCGTCAATGATTTGGGGGCTGATATTTTTCTTGTTGTTTTTTTTATTAAATTCCAAATAATTCATACAGAAGGTTTGAAAGTTAAGCTAAAATCTGTTGAAGTAAAACAGATACACTAGGTTAGTTTTGTGCAATAAAAGCAGACATTGGCATTTAATTTGGTTTAATTGCTCATCTCATGGTATTACAATTCCAGGAGAAGCAGTGGCATCTGTGCATGTGTGCCCTCTACAGGTCAGTGGACATGTCTCAGGTCTCAGTTGTTAAAGCTTTCATTAAAAAATGAATAATAATATCTTAATAGGCACTGAAGATTTATAATAATAACAACTGCGATATTTTTAAAATGTTTATATGTGATTTAAAATCTATTACTTCACAGCACAGAATCAGATCGGTTAGTAGGCGTTTTCTGTAACAGCAGCTCCAGCAGTCGTTCTGGTTAATATAGTTTGTATAGTATCAACTAATTCACTTGAAAGACAGATAAAATCTATGAATGATAATAATTTCATGAAAAATTGCTGTTATTTGATTAATTAAATCATTAATTGTTAGCTTTTTGTAAGTAGATGTTTATTTAACACATATGGAAGGAGTCTCCAGTGTCCAGAATTTTGTGCTTTACAGTTTCTCAGTACCATAAAAAAGCTGGTGATTACACTATATTGCCAAAAGTTTTGGGACACACCTCCAAATCATTGAATTCAATTCAGGTGTTGTTTTTCAGTGGTTTGGCTTGGCCCCTTAGTTCCAATGGAATAAAGTCTTAATGCTTCAACCAAGACAAGACCAATTCCAACTTTGTGGGAACAGTTTGGGGATGACCCCTTCCTGTTCCAACATGACTGTGCACCAGTGCGCAAAGCAAGGTCCATAAAGACATGGATGAGCGAGTTTGGTGTGTCCTGACCTCAACCTGATGGAACACCTTTGTTATGAATTAGAGCGGAGACTGTGAGCCAGACCAAAACTGGGATGTCTGCCTTTACATGCACATGAATGTAATATGGAGTTGGCCCATGCTTTGCAGATGTAACAGCTTCTGGGAAGGCTTTCCACAAGGTTTAGGAGTGTGTTTATAGGAATTTTTGACCATTCCTCTAGAAGTGCATTGGTGAGGTCAGGCACTGATGTTGGACGAGAAGGCCTGGCTCACAGTCTCTGCCCTAATTCATCCCAAATGTGTCCTACCAGGTTGAGGTCTGGACTCTGAGCAAGGCCAGTCAAGTTCCTCCACACCAAACTCGTTCATCTACGTCTTTATGGACCTTGTTTTGTGCACTGGTGTGCAGTCATGTTGGAACAGGAAGGGGTCATCCCCAAACTGTTCCCACAAAGTTGGGAGCATGAAATAGTCCAAAATGTCTTGGTATGCTGAAGCATTAAGAGTTCCTTTCACTGGAACTAAGGGGCCAAGCCCAAACCCCTGAATTCAATGATTTGGAGGGGCATCCCAAAACTTTTGGCAATATAGCTTCAAAACAGAAAAAAGAGATTGGTGAATGACTGTACTGTAGCTGTTATAACATAAGTGATATTAGGAATGAACTTCTCTCGTGCATGTTCTACAACAATACACTGACAAAAATATGATATTCTGTAAGAAATAATAAGTTGTTAGAATCATTCATTGCTTTTGCAAAATTAGGATTTGGTGTTATAGGAACGTTATGTTCTCGTCTAGGAAAATTAATGGTTATTTTCCTTTTGTACTTTCCTTTAACACTACCTGTACTCGGATTGAATTCTACTTCACGTTTACGTCACCGGAGAGAAAATTATTTTCCAGAGTCTTCTTTCACGGAAGTCTTTAACACGTCTGCTCTTCCTTGCACATGAATCCTACTTGACTTTTAACATTTGTGTTTGCTACATTAGTGTAAGAGTGTTTAATTGTGCGTTCTGGTCAGCGCTGAATGGCAGCTTGCTGAAAAAGGCCAGGTGTTAGCCTCAGGCAGGTCGTCTCAGATATCTAATTCTAGTCTTCCTGAGCCAATCCCACCTGAGGGACTTTTTTTCCTGTCTGGACACTGTGTATTCTGGAGCTGCCACTCAGATTGTTTAGCTTGATGCTCATTAACTGACATAAATTCCTTTTTTCTCAGACTTGTGGCTCTGGCAATCTGCATAATGACAGTGCTAAAGGAAGAACATGCTGTAGGGAATATACAGCAAAATACAACAATCTGGACAGTTAAAGACTAAACATGACATTTCTCCATGATCTCCAGTTATGTTCACTGTAGCCTCAGCTTCCTCTTTCTTGATTGACAAGAGAGGCACTGATGTGACCTTCTGCTGTTGTAGCTCTTATACCTCAAGGTTCAACATGTTGTGCTTTCTGAGATGCTTTTCTACTCACCATGGTTGTAATGGGTAGTTAGTAATCATAAACTTTTTGTCAGCTCGATCCAGACAGGTAATTCTCCTCTGACTTCTTTCATCATTAAAGTGTTTTTTGCACCTTTCTGGGTAAACTTTAGAGACTGCATTAAAATCCTAGGACATGAGTTTGGTTGTTCTGGCTAGCACTTAAATGCCATAGTCCATTTCAGACCCAATTTTATCCCCATTCTAATGCAAATATTAACAGCAGTATCCACCGATACGCAAGGTTTCTCTACAGTCACTGAAACGGGATGATTCATTCATTAATAAGTCCTTTATATACTTGTCATGAAGCTGCCAGTCAAGCTACAGTTAACAGAAATACAAGAAGCAGGAATAATCACAATTATACATAATAAAAAATAAGGTAAAATTTAACAGTTGGGTTTTTACCATGACTCCCTTTCTTTTACAGAAACGACAATCACTTGATTCACGGGTGTTGTTTACACATGGTTCTCACATTTTTAAATTAATTTTGTTAATTAATTTCGTTTTTTTATTTAATTTTATTATTTTTTTATTTATTTTTTAATTTCTTATTTCTTTTCTTCTTTCTTTTTTTTCACATGATTTTTAAAATTAATTTATTTTCATGTGTGATTTCATATTTCATATATTCATGCGAAAATTTAAACGTTTATTTCCGCATTCCACTTTTTAAAAACATGATCATTTTTCAGATGCAGTATTATTTATTTATTTATTTAATTTAATTAATTAATTTTATTTTTACAAATGGTTAATTAATTTGCACATAAAAAATCACTTTTTTTTTCATTTATTTTAAAAATGTGATTCATTTCTTATCACATTTTCTTCACGAGATCATGTTTGTAACTTTATAATTTTATTCTTATTGTGATTCATTTGTTTCCACATTCATTTGGTTTTACTTATCTCTTATTTAAATAAATTACACATGCAACTTGACGGACACTACATTTTGAAATTTGCTTTCGCATTTATTTTATTTACATGTAAATATATATTTCGGACATAATCACATTTGAAATCGATGTGATCTTTCCATAAGGATCCAAAAAGTCTCTGCTTTTTTTTTTTTTTTAAACTACTAGATTTAACTAATAAAAACAAACATGGAAAGATCCTGTTGAAACATGTGCATGCTGAAATCCCTGGGATTTTAAACATCACAAGAGGAAATCTTGTAAAATCTCTCCTTGCCCAAACAGACAGGATAATATGTGTGAGAAACAACCCCCAACATCTAGTAAGATTAAGGCACAAAGCGCTGAAACCTGTTCAGCAGGTGTGTTCCTGCAACACACCACAAGTTTCATCACCTTTCTAAGAAGGCAAGTTGCTGCCAGATTGTTCCGCACTGCGTGGCTTTCCTTGTCCTGCTGTAACAAGTCAAGGCAAGCTGACCGGAGGCAAGGCTCATACGCATACAGGAAAGACGTGACAGATTAGCAGAACTGCACATGCAGGCAAAACTTTAACTTTCCTTTACTTAAGGCAAGGTGGATTTGAGGTCTTCTTGTCTGGAGTTTGTTGTCCTTTTTGCATGGCTGACCATGCACTTACTAGCTGCTGTGCTAGTTAAATATTGAATCGCATGAACATCTCTCAATAATGACGTCTAAATAGCATGTGATCCAAACGGAATTAGAAAACAGAAACCAAGAAATGCACCTTTACCCTCAAAGTGTATGAGGGTAGATATTTCATCAAATTACATAAATGAAATTATTTCATGAATTTAATCATCAAAACAACAAACCTGTTTCTCTGACAAAAGCATCCTCAATTTGGTCTTAAATATGACATTATCTTTAGAATTAGCCTCTATTTGTTTAGACAAAACATTGAAATTGTGATTCTGTATATTGTTCCTCACATAACAAATCAATATTTACATCCAAATTAGAGTTTTTCCATAGCCCATATAGCACTTGCTGCATAAACACTAAACACCCGTCTGTCCATCCATCCACCCACACACTCACTCACACACTCACACACACAATATGCTTAGAATCCTGTTTTACTTTATTGATGGAAACTAAACATACCCATAATGACAAAGTAAACATGAATATTTGGATGCTGTGAGGACATGTTGAAATTTGTTTGCATTTGAACCATAAAAAGATGATTTTCCTTTATCACTGGGATTAGGTTTAGGTGCAGGTACAACAATATTAAACCACTGCATTAAATGTTTCATTGGAAATTCAGCAGGAAGACAGTTAATAGGAGTGTGTGTACGTGTGTGTGTGGGATGGGGCGATTCTGCTGTTCTGTAAACTGAAGAGGGAGGGAACGGGTGGTGTATCAGGCTGGAACAGTGAGTTCACTGCTGGGTTTCACTCCCTCTCCTTGTAGAGCCAGTGGAGTCGGTTCGCAAAGAATAATTCCTCCTTAACGGTCATTTACTCACAAGTGCATCCACTCCCACAAAACCTGTTCTGATTAAATCAGCACTAACCATTATATTGTTAAATGAGGATGACTTAGTAGTTCTTAAATCGTTTTTCCAATTAGTAATTTTCTGATCATTAATACAAGTGTGTCATTGTATAACTGTAAAATATTTCAAAATATAAACAGTACAGTTGTGGTCTGTGGTGTAATACTGACTACCTGCTGGTGTCAAGTGAGAGGAAGAGTGATAAAGTGCTTGTCAGTAAGGATTAAAGGGACACGCTGGGATAGAAGGGCGTCTGTTACGGAGCTGAAGTCAGTAGCGTCTGTGTGGGCGGGTACGGCTGTCAGCTGAGCCGCTATGGTAGGTGCGCAGGGTGGCACGTGAACGCTCGCCAGGCTGGGGAGACTGGTTCTACAGGAGTGAAGGGGAGAGAGAGAGAGAGAGAGAGAGAGAGAGAAGGAAAGGGAGATAAAAATAAGAGACAAGATGGAAGGCTTCATCACACCATAACAAGCAGGAAATACAATAATACACTTCTTTCATTAACCTTTTTTTCCCCCAAACCATTACATACAATACTCTCATTTTGCACATAAAGGTCATGTAGTTATCTAACACGATGATCCGTTTAGTGCTCCACATATTTGTGTCCTTAGCTGCTTTAAACCCTAACTTAAAATGGAACTGGTTTTGAATTAAACACGACGCTCCCCCAGAAGCAGTAAAAACAAATCCAGACCTTGTAATGCCACGGGTTTCACTATAATATACACTATATCACCAAATGTTTTGGGACACCCCTCCAATTCATTGAATTCAGGTGTTGTTCTTCAGGGCTTGGGCTTGGCCCCTTAGTTCCAGTGAAAGGAACTCTTAATGCTTCAGCATACCAAGACATTTTGGACTATTTCATGCTCCCAAATTTGTGGGAAACAGTTTGGGGATGACCCCTTCCTGTTCCAACATGACTGCACACCAGTGCACAAAGCAAGGTCCATAAAGACATGGATGAGTGAGTTTGGTGTGGAGGAACTTGACTGGCCTGCACAGAGTCCTGACCTAAACCTGATAGAACACCTTTGGGATGAATTAGTGCGGAGACTGCGAGCCAGACCTTCTCGTCCAACATCAGTGCCTGACCTCACAAATGTGTTTCTAGAGGAATGGTCAAAAATTCCCATAAACACACTCCTAAACCTTGTGGAAAGCCTTCCCAGAAGAGTTGAAGCGGTTATAGCTGCAAAGGGCGGGCCAACTCCATATTACATTCATGTGCATGTAAAGGCAGATGCCCCAAAACTTTTGGCAATATAGTGTATGAATTCTGTCTCCTAATTTTGGTTTCTCCAACTCTGCTACATCATAGTTCATAACTGGTCTCTACAGTTTGTTAAAATTGCTCGTTGTATTTCTCAAAATATTAGTGTCATTTAAAGCACTTTTTGTTGTCCATCAAACCTCATATGCTAGCTAAAACCTCCCTCTTACACTCCTTTTTTTGCTGTATCATGGACCCTGTCCTGACTGTCTAAACACAATCAAAAAACACCTTTTAAAAAACATTAGTGTGCCTCCTGTTCATTTCTGTATTTACATATCTTTCACTTGATGCACTGCATTTGGTTACACCTCTATTTATTACTAATAAACGTCATCTTTCTGTTAACACCTGCTGAAAATCATACACAGATAATTACAGTGTTTATTATTTCTCATGGAGACCGTTGACTCATTGTTGTAAGATTAATGAATGTACTGTAAATAAATTAATAAGCTGTTGTCATACCAAAAATATTACTTCACTGGTTCTTGATTCTAGACCTGCAACATTTTAGTAGCGCTTTCCAGCTGAGGACCGGTTCTTTCGCAGTGGAAAAGCGTGGAACGGTTTGAGATGAGGAACAAGCTTGGCACCTTGGCAGCTGAAAAAAGGTTGTAATACTTACATATGCAGGGTCCAATGCAATGATGCCTGTCAGTGCTGTGTTTCTTGCAGCCACATCTTGCACATCTGCTCATTACAAAAAACAGTCTGTAAACTGAGAGCTAAATACTTGAATTTATAGGTACTTTTTACTTTATAGGTACAATTAACTGATTAAAAGCATACCACACTTATATCATATTTTAATATAGATCCTCATTGAAAATTTTCTATAGGTCATGCTGTCAGCTACCAAATGCGCAAATTGGAAAATACTGTACATATCTGTGTGATTCACAGAGTAATTATGACATTCAACTTGGGGATTCTACAATGAGCTGTGTTTTGCTATGGCTCAGAAAACTACACCGATCAGCCATAACATTATGACCATTTGCCTAATATTGTGTTGGTTCCCCTTTTGCTGCCAAAATAGCCCTGACCCATCGAGGCATGGACTCCACTAGATCCCTGAAGGTGTGCTGTGGTATCTGGCACCAAGATGTTAGCAGCAGATCCTTTCAGTGATGCAAGTTGCGAGGTGGGGACTCCATGGATCGGACTTGTTTGTCCAGCACATCCTACAGACGCTCGATTGGATTGAGATCTGGGGAATTTGAAGGCCAAGTCAACACCCCAAACTTGTTGTTGTGTTCATCAAACCATTTTCGCCTTGTGGCACAATGCATTGTCCTGCTGAAAGAGACCACAGCTTAGATAGGTGGTATGTCTCAAAGTAATCTCCACATGGATGGCAGGACTAAAGGTTTCCACAGCAGAACATTGCCCAAAGCGTGACACTGCCTCCACCGGCTTGCCTTCTTCCCATAGTGCATCCTGGTGCCATGTGTTCCTCTGGTAAGCGACGTTCTAATGCTCATGTGCCCATTGTTGGCGCCTTCGGTGGTGCACAGGGGTCAGCATGGGCACCCTGACAGGTCTGCGGCTTTGCAGCCCCATACGCAACAAACTGTGATGCACTGTGTATACTGACACCTTTCTATCAGAACCAGCATTAACGTCTTCAGCAATTTGAGCAACAGTAGCTCGTCTGTTAGATCGGATCACACAGGCATAAATGAGCTTTGGCCACCCATGACCCTGTCGCTGGTTCACAACTGTTCCTTACTTGGACCACCTGCAGACCGGGAACACCCCACAAGATCTGCAGTTTTGGACATGCTCTGATCCAGTCGTCTGGCCATCAAAATTTTGCCTTCGTCAAACTCACTCAAATCCTTACGCTTGCCCATTTTTCCTGCTTCTAACACATCAACATTGAGGAAAAAATGTTCACATGCTCCCTCTAACAAGTGCCATGATGAGGAGATAATCAGTCTTATTCACTTCACCTCTCAGTGCTCATAATGTTATGCCTGATAGGTGTAGATGTTTCTATAGAAACGCACAATGTTTGTTTTTCAAATAGCTAAATTGAAGCTAAATTTTGCTAGTTACTAAGAGAAAATATTTGACCGACACATCATTTCAAATCCTCTCATTATACTCTGAAACTTTGAAATATGTTTTTGTTTATACCGTGATGTCAAACACTGTCAATCAGAGTTTACAGAAATTGCTAAGCTCACAACCGGATTGATGTAAACATGCATCTGGAAGCACATAATTATCGTACTTTCTAGTCTGACATGAAATATATGTTCATGGTAACAGGTATGATTACGCTGACTTTTAGGAACATTTCTAGGAACTAAAGAAAAAAGGTATGCTGATAAATAAGCCTTATGATGAGGTTTTCTTGTGTGTTCCCATCACAGTAACTATAGACTACAGGAAATGTAAGCATTTTGCAAAATGCATCCCAAAGTTATTTTAGTGCACATATTAACGTACTTATGTTTGACCAACCAGCATTTTAGCAAACTTCCTAGTAGAAGCAGGAACTATAATGGTTACTGGAACTAGGAAGTAGAATAGAACAACAAAAAAAATACCCATAGTGGACACATGCCCAATGCTCTGAAAAGGTTCCTATGGTAAAAAAAAAAAAAAACTATTCTAATAATGCCCGCTATGTAGTAACCTGTGTCCCGACTGTCAATATGATCATTATAGAGCTGTCAGTTGGGCTTTTCATGTTATCATCTGATAATTAGTTTGGCTGCACTACTCTGAATATAACTGAGTACGGCATGTAAGATGTATTTATAAGTGATTCCTGTTCTGACAAGCTCTGAACTTAAAAGATGAAGCTTACACTGCAGGCGGTGGTTGAGTCTATCGAGTGAATGTAGAAGTTTCTGTTCCTCCAGGGAGAGAGCACTGAGGCCTCGTTGTGATTGCAGGAGCTCAGCAGCTCTTTGGAAATGAGCAGAGTCTACAGCGACCTGCTCATCGCCGTCTATCACCTCAGAACCTAACAGGCAAGACAGTGAGAAAGTTGAAGCTCTACTATTTACAGTGTACAGTATTGTTGATAATCTGGATTGTTGAGATAGAACAGAATCTTGTGCAATACCTTGATCATGCACCATCTGGTCAGTTTTGCTTGCAGTTATTGGCACTGTAGCCTACAACCAAAATATATATGAAAGATTCACAAACAGTGTGACTTAGTAGACATAACGATTGTGCTTTAGTCCAGACTAAACACAGACGGTTAAAATCAATTGTCACTTATAATCCAGATCAACAGGGATTCCTTGTCCTTAGTGAACCCTGAACCAAACCCTATTTTTGGTCTATCCTAGTATGATATGTCTATTATCACTGCTAGACAAGGTTCTCCAATTATAGGATTACACACGGTAGAACACACCTGATATGTAACTTAAAAAGCACCGGTCTAGCCAATGAGGATGGATGTGTGCATATATATACATAACTATATTGATGTACCTGATAACGAACAGGGGGTTTCCTGTAACCTAATGCTGGAGTTCTGTTTTTCACCATGTTATTCTCCAGAGTAGGTCTTCGCACTGGACTCCTCACTGATTGCCGCAAGACAAAAATGAATATACAAAGTAAAATGGTCTCTTTTCATCACATAATTAAGACATGTCCGGAAAAGATTCCTTCACCTCTGAGGAGCAACGAGTTAAATCCCCAAAATAGCTCCCAACATTCCAAAACTAATATCACAAATGAGCAACTTATGACGTACTTCAGCCAGGGAATATAAAGCTTGTCAGTGAGATACTAAATGCTAGACATTGCCCAATAAATCACCAAAGACAGCACTGCGAATCATAACAGCCTTCTGAAAGGACAGCTTTGGCAAAATAATTAACATCTCGTTTGCTTACCATTGGAAGATGACAGGAAAAAGCCACCCATTCTTGCAACTGCCTTGACACCACTGAACAGGCCATCACCCTTAATGGTAACATGGGACAAATTGGCAGGAGCTTGAGGCAAAGCGGACAATGGTGCATTGTGAGTCTGCAAGCTTTGAGAGTCACCTAAGTGGACAGTGAGTGAAGGCAGGGAGAAGAAAAAGAAAGAGATTGCAAATAACTCAAGGGAAAAGTCTCAAAAAACTACTCTCCTATAAGTTTTCATGCATAACTTATTATATGTAATATAACAGAATAAAAGACCCAGCAGAAATAACAGTTCCATCATCATGTGGATTCATTTCAGCAAAGCAGTAATCCCATAAGTGGTGCAGTGTTTTACAGAGAGCCAAAGCAAACAGACACTACTGATACAACTCCACAAAAAAGCCCTTTGCAAAAACTCTAGAAAAATACCCCCAAAGAATCTCGAGCAAAGCTGCTGAACTTGCCAACACACAAAGAGAGCTCAGTTCTTTCAACAGACTCCTGTCTGACTATATGACAAGGTGCAATGGAAACTCATGGACATCCAGCAGTCTGGTAGCCTGTGAGTATTGTATTATGTTGCTGGAATGTGGCATATCTATAAAAAGGATAAGATACCCATTTTTAAGCCAGTAAACTGAAAAATGTGCAACACTTCCTGAGTCAATGCTACTACAAGTGCTCCCAAACTTTTCTGAATTAAATTAAATGAAAAGTTGTTGCCTGACTAAAGAATTATAAATGAAATTTGTTGCTAAGGTGATGCAGGTCTTACCGTCTTTGCTGGCTAAGGCACTACGCACTCCATGCCACAGCATGGAGATCTCATCATCAGTTGGTGTACGGTCCAAGTATCCTTTCCGTTTACTGCTGCTGCCTACCTGGCCATCTGATTGGCACAGGGTGTAGATACCTTTAGACACGGTCTCATACAAGCAGGCATAGGAGGGAGAAACTGGGGCCAATATAGGGCCCTCATCTGTTTTAAGAAAGTTGCTCTGAGGTACAGGGTGACCTTCTGGATAGTCGTTATATAGAACCTGCTCCACTGCTGGCCGTGCTTGATCTTGGGAACATTCATCATTGTTGCTTGTTTTGGTGGGTACCTCAGGTCTTGGAGGAGGTCGAGGCATCAGGACCTTCCCTTGGGTTCTGATCACATGTTGAATCTGACTGGAAGATTGTGGTCTGATCATAGTACCCCTCCGGGACTGTGATGAAATGGTACCTGTGCCAGTTTTGGCTGAGTGTGTCCGTCGGGGAACCAGTCCAGTAGTGCAGGAAGCTGCTTTTTCCACTCTGGATTCTGCTGTGGGTTCCTGCTGCTTTTCTTTCTGGGGACCAACATCTGCCCAAGCTTGTTTGGTTGAGTTGGGGTCACCTAGGCCAGAGGAAGTCATGTTGTTGTTTGGTATGTCTGTGGGTCTGTTAATATGCCTTGAATGGAACGATCCCTGCTGCTGGTCCACTGAAGGCTGCTGAGCTGGTTGAGTTAATCTGCTTTGAGTTTCGATATGCACCTCATCTAACCAGCGAAGTTTCTTCTTAATGCATTTGTTGCTCTCTTTGTCCCTGCCTTTAGACCTACTGAGCTCCAAACTATCCCTAACAGCTATGGCCACTTGTTTGCTGAAAGCAAAATGGCCTGGGGTGTAACTGAATTTGGCATCTCCATCCGCTATACATTTGAACTTTTTCTTAAGGATTCCTTTCATAAATCGGACATTGTGACTTTTGAGGTCAATATGGTTGGTCAAAGTGTCCACAAATGTTTTATCTGGCTCCTCTGTCAGTTTGGAAGAATTAGGCAAAATGCCCTTTGTGAGTCTGCTGTCACTGTCTTCATCTGCTAAATTTAGATGTTCTGCTGTCTTGTATTTCTTAATATAAGACTGTAAATATGTCTCTGCTTCAACTGGCTGTAAGACTGAGTTCTCCAAATTGGGAGAGACTTTGTTCAGATCAGAAGCATCGCTGTATATACATCTGCTGGCTTTCTGGGCAGCCTGCATCTCTGACAGATGCTTAGTGTATTTCGAGAACTCATCAGCACCAGAGTTGGACTTTTGAGCCATTCTTGAGTATTCCAGAGGTATGGTATCTAAGGTTGTCTGCATTTTGCAGTGGCCTGCTACTGTGCTTTTGTCACACAATATGTTTTCCTGAGTGGTTGTTCCATACTGGTAGGCTGTATGTCCAGAATTAGTTACAAACACCTGCTTATGACAGGGAGGTGTAGATTGGATGTTGGACATCTGGAACTGGCCTGTTATACTGCACTGGTCTACTGCTTTTAAGAAATTCTGGACACTCTGCACCTCATCTGCTGTCTCATCTTCAACAGGTGAAGGTGATGAGGAACTGGAAGAACTAGACAGACCCTGCTGACTTATTACCTTCTCCAGGAAGCTCTTTGGTGGACAGTGGTTAGATGGTGGACTTGCACAGGTTTGCTGCCAGTTTTGCTGCAACGACGATGGCATTCTGGTGTCATGGACTTCTGGGGGATCCAGACTCTCAGGTTTACTGCCAGGACTGTGCTGGGGAACCTCATTCTCCAGACTGTCCAGGCTAGACAGGCTTTCTGCATGGCTAATTTGAGTGTCACTGTGATCCTAAAATCAATACAGCAGGATATCAGTGTACTCAGTCTCATGGAAGTGTATATCACCCATACAACTATGTTTATATTAAATATCATTAAAATTTGTATCCCTTGTAGTGTACGATTGATAACAGAAAAATGTCCTTTAGTTTAAAATTGACCTATAAAACATTTATTTTTATAAGTTAAATGTGTGTGTATACTCCAAAAACCATTAAACAAAATCATAGAGTCTGAAAAAAAACCTAAAAGACAGACGTTAATGGTTTACCATGACCCTCTTAGTTTCCAGCCCTTATATGGATGATGCAGTGATGACATCTGGCAGAATTCTACGAGATACGCCAGTAAAAATAGGCAATAGTTGACCAATAAGCGAGTTATAAGAAATGCTCCAGGAATAATGATGAGGCAATGTTACAACTGACAGGATCTATGATTATAAATGCATAAGCATCGCATACAGACTATTAGGGAATATTTATATTACATTCAGAAAGGGTGTTTACTTTTAAACTGATATAATGTTCCTAGTTTTATTGTTAATATCTTAACATTTATTATTTGACTATTTGTCATTTTGAACACACTAAATTTTTTGTTATTAGTTAAATATCTTTGTCTTCCTAACCATGAGTGTAGGTAAATATTTCTGCTTAACTGTAATTTCAAACATTCAGTGCTGCTGAATGACAAAATATAATATAAAACGTGTTCTACCACAAATCATTAGGAGCTACTGCTAATAATCAACTATAATTCCACAAGGCAGAAAGAAATACATTCATATTTTCTGTATGTGAGATTCTGAATTAAAATGTTACACTGGAACTAGAATTGGAAGCTGATTATTTTTACATTCAGTAACTCTGTGCCTAATATTATGAAATCCAGAAATGTGCTAGGAGAGACAAAGATAAAGAGCTTCTGGCGTGACTAGTAATTATATACAACATGATAAAATAACAGGTAAGTCAGAGTTCATGAAACTTTCTGGAAATCCCAGGAGTTGGTTTTCAAAGGAATAATATTTACAGACAGTTGATAATAAATGCCACGTTTGGAGGAGTTAGGTCAGACTTTAATATATAATGAACTGAATTTTCAAAATGTCCACAAAATTATTTTCCTTAAAGCAAAAACACTCCTTTCATCCAAACACGATTATTGCTGTTTGGTCCTGGTTTGAATTATGGGATTATGTGCTGGCTTCTACCCAGCACAGGTAACATTCCACCATATGTGTGTGTGTGCGTGTGCGTGTGTGTGTGTTTTGGAAGGTTGTTTATGGGGCTCTTGTGCTTGTTCAGACGATGTTCCAGCTCGCTGTTGCAGGTGGAGCTCAAGGCTAGAATGGAAGTGTCATCTTTTTAACCAGTTGTTAAGAAAAATCCACACCCCTCAGCACACACCCACAGGTTTTTCTATTCAGACACCCACACACTCTCTTCAACACACACACACACACACACACCCACATCAGTATTACATATAACTGATATTTGTTCAGGGTTTACTGTTATAGATTATTAACTCTTGATGTCAGAGCATATTGCTAAAATACAACAGTTAGAAAAGCAAAGTCAGATCGCTTTGTTGTGCTATACAGTGAAGACCTTTTGTGTTTCAGATTAAATTATAACTATGAGATGATAGATCTGTTTTCATTTCCCGATATTTATATCTAGACGTGTTAAACAACTTAGAACATAGCATGTTTTGTTTGAACCCATTCATCACATTTCAAGCAATCAAAAAATATTTGAAAGTGTGACTGGTGTTTCTTGTTGAACAGGTGTGTCCTGTGAGATTGATTGTTTAAACAATTAATAGCTCTGTATGTCTACTCTTGGTTTGAGTACTGTGATTTTGTTGTGCAATTGTTCTTAAAAAGGATAAACCAACATGAAGACCAGAGAGGTGTCTATGGGAGAAAAGCAAAATATTGATCAAGATATTGCACAAACACTGGTCATACTGGCCAATACTACAATATGGAATGTACCGGAGAAACCAACTGGTGTACTAACAAGCAGACAGTAAACAGGGTGTCCAAGGAGAACAACAGCAGTTTGTGACAGAAACATTGTGAGATCTGTGATGAAAAACCCTAAACCAACACTCAGTGAGATCACCAACAACTTCTACAGAGCAGGGTTGATAGGCATCAGAATCCACTGTTTAAAGATGACTTCAAGAGCAGCAAGTATAGAGGCCATACCATATGATGCAAAACTCTCATGAGCAACTGGAACTGGAACACCAGACTGGAATTTGCAAAAGTTCTGGATCCAAGATTTATCTCAACCAAAATGATGGAAAGGTCAAACTGTGAAGAAAGAAAGGATCTGCTTATTTTCCAAACGTACAAGCTTGTCTGTGAAACATGGTGGTGGTAGTGTCAGGATTTGTGCTTCCATGATGATATAGCAACAGAATGAATTCAGAAGTCTACAGAAAAACCATGTCTTCCAATTTTCAGGAAAATGCAATCCAATCTAATCGTGAGGAACTTCATCATGTACACGTAACGGAGGAGCGGGTGCGAGTGGGAACCGGGGGGGGTTACATTGGTACCGTGACCCGGATGGGAGTGAGGTTTGGGGGGTGAGTGTAACGGAGGCCAGCGGTAGGTGCTGTGCAGGTAAACCTCACTTCCCTGATCTCAAAAACGTGCTCTAGTGACTGAAGCTAGTGGCTGCAGTCTTTAGCCTCCTTGTTAGTGCGCCCGCCTCCCATGCCGGAGACCTGGGTTTGATACCCGCTCATAGCGGGTGCGAGTAGGATCCCGGGGGAGATTACATAGACAATGAACCAAAATACACTGCCAACGGAACAAAGGACATCAACAGAGGAACAAATTGGAAGGTTCGAGACTGACCAAGTCAATCAACAGACCTTTACCCAAATGATCAGCATTTCTTCTCCGAAAGATAAGACTGAAGGGAGAAACCACCCCTGAACAAACAACAATTACAAGAATCAGTGGCACAAGCCTGGTAAAGCATCACAAGAGAAAAATACAACAGTTTGGTAGGCCATGTAGATATTGCAAGCAAAAGATATGCAACCATTTATTAAGCGTTTTTCACTTTAATTGAATAAAAACTGTCTGTTCCTACACTTTTCCTCACCTAAAGATTGGGTGGTCTGCCACGAAAGGTCAGGAACTGATGCTGAAATAGTGATCTCATAGTAATCTTTTGTCCTCAAACCCAAATATCTTCAGTGAATAGCAAAAACAGAAGGAGGAGAGTGTTTATTCAAACCCCCCTGAAATGCAGACATACCTGTGTTTGAAGTTGTTCTAATTGTTCTTGAGCCTTCACTAGATTCTCCTGCAGCTGGTTGATGAAAAGAAGTTGGCTGGTTTTAAAGTCACCCAGGCTTCTCTCCTGCATGAGCTTGGTGTAGGCCTGAGCTGCTGAAACTGTGCGCAGGCTCCGAGGACCGCTGGAGCCCCCTGGGGGTTTAGGTGAGGGACTGCAGCTCCTATACAAAAATAGAATAGTGCTGAGTACCTGGTTTTGTTGTACTGGTGTTATTAAAAAAGTGCTTGAAAATAGCAGAATAATGAACAAGAAAACAATGGACTAACCAAAGCTTTGACAAGATGTGCTTTGAAGGAGTTTAAATAGTTGGAAAAATTGTATTGTTCTAGTAATAATTTCCTACAGGGAACAACAAGGTATAAATGGAATACTCTTGAGGTGACCACATAAGGGACAAGCATTTGTACCCTACACCCTACCTACTGATGGTGGAAGTGGCAGAAAAGAATGAAGACTGATGACCTCCCTGAATATGACTGAGTGCTTCATCCAAGTTAGGTACTCTTGTAGTTGAGACTAGAGCACAAAAACAAGAAGAAGAAGAAGAAGAAGAAGAAGAAGAAGAAGAAGAAGAAACAATACAATCATGTCACTATTAGGGAAGCACACTCATAACTCAGAAGAGCATTGATCTAAAAATGTTATTCATAAAGGAGCTTTATTGGTTTGCAATAAAATATTACAAGTTACAGTATTAAAATACTAGAAATCATTTATTTTCAGAAATATTTGTGACAAAAGTGCATTTTAAATGCAAGCTTTTAAGCTAATCATGTAATCAGTATACTCTAATGGCTTAAATCAGAGAAAGAGTGTTATTGGATTTATTTTAATCATCCAACTTCTCTCTAAGAACCCTGATGATCCAGTGGATTTGGTGCTAATAATAGAAAAATTATCTCTCTTTTCCAGGATGCTAAAAATGAAATGTACATAGGTAATGTTTTATGTCCACAGAACACTTGACACTCGAATGGAATTTCCCTTAATGAACAGAGAGCAGACACGGATTTTGGATGAATGAGGACAGAAAGCTAACCTGGTCTTCTCCTCTGAGACGGAGGGAGGTGAGCTCTCTGAAAACGCTCTGTAGCTTCCTGCAGTCTCTGCTTACGCTGCTGGAGGATGTTCTCCCTCAGCCTCTGCTCCTGAATGTCCCGCTGCCTCCTCCTGTCCTCTAACGCCCTGAGAGGTATGGATGAAGAAGAGACAGACATGTAAATATCTAATGAAAGAGCATATATAATTCCACTGGCAGAAATATCCATCTTACTATTCCTGCTATGTCAATATAGGCAAGAGAAACTAGAAACCTTATTCTATTTTTTAAAAATGGAATATTATACCACAGCGTTCGGGCAGACAATATAATTATATGTATTTTATTCATATCATAGCACAACTTTCCGGCTGTAACATCTTTATAAATCTAGAATAGATTTCATTAATACATTAATTACATTACCAAGTGTTGGACTACTGATTGGAAGATTGTGAGTTCAAATCCCAGGTCCACCAAGCTGCCACTGTTCCCTGGCCCTAAACCTTCAATTACTCAGTTGTATAAAATGAGATAGATGTGAGTCGCTCTGGATAAGGGCGTCTGCCAAAATGCCGTGAATGTAAATGTAACAACAATAAATTAACTGTAAAAAAGGTCTTTTAACTGATGTTAATGCCAGCTGATCATAAAGGAGGTTATGGGTGTGTGTTTATGTACTTTATTTACTATGTATTGTATTTTATTTATTGTTTTTAAACAATAAATGCGAGTGACTAAACTGAGAAAATTGGATCGTATCGGTACATGTATTTGAGCATCCAATCTAAACCACTATTCTTTTAATTAATAGAAATAGTTAAAAAGTAGGCTATATTTTTATTATCATATATAATTAGGTATATGTACTTTATCTACCTTTAACAGTTACAGTTTACAAGCCTTTATGTTACAAATTTTAAAAAAGTGTGTCTTTTGTTACGCCCTTCCTATCGTTCCTATCCTGATTGTGTCACCTGTATCCCATTAGCCCTAACGTCTACCCCTATAAATAGGGATCCTTGTGTTTGTGTCCTGGTCCATGATTGTTATCTGTACCGTGGTTTCTGTTGGGGTTTTGTTTGCTAGGTTCCATGTCCAAGCTAAGTTCTAGGTTTTGTTTTGTTTAGTTTAGTTAACCACGCCATGTCTAGTGTTACGTTTGTTTCCCTATGTCGCGTCTTAAATGTAATAAAAGCAGTGCTTCGCTGAATCCTGCGCATGGGTCTCATTACACCGTGTGCTGGCGTGCGCACACGCACCACGGGCGTCTGGGGTCGAGCCCCGCATAGGGCGGGGGTCCCAGACGTTACACTACCATTTGTTTGCGTAATATGTCAAAGGATGTTTTATAAAAACGAATCCTACTACTACTACTACTACTAATAATAATGGTATTACTATTATTATTATTTGTAGTATTAGTAGTAGTCATAATTGTAAATGAATAATATTGACAAAATAGTAAAAATACAAAGAATAACAAGCATGTCAAGAAATTACTGTTAGTTGATATGATACATGATATGCCATGATAGCAGGACCTAACTCCTTTCACAGACATTCCACAACATTAAATTTAACAAAAATGCAACTCTAAATAAATTATTTGGTGTTAATCACTGAGAAACTGCTGCTGGAAAGTAATTGAAAATAATTAAATTAAGGATGGAAACTGTAACTCTAGCTCACACTGTGCCACATCACAGCACCATGTTGTCGATTATTTTAACCCAGCACACACACACACACACACACACACACTCCTAAGTAATTGTTGTCGCAGACCTAACTTAGTGAGTAGTCCAATTACTGATGTCTAATCTAAGTGACTTTACTGTTACTGATTACATGATCTATTTCAGGAGAGCAAATCCTAGTCGAAAACTACAGTGTTGAATAACGGTGTCTATGACATGTATGTGTGCTTCTCTTACACGAGCCTACCCCAGGTCAGAAACTGAAGTTGATACACTGACATGCTTACAGATTCCTCTGCCTGTGTGCTGTGTTTACATGCAATGCTTTATTTTAAGTTCATGTAATGAATATAAATATAGTGTATACAGTTGAGACTATGGTTTGTTTTGAATAAGAATTACGCTATAGAGAATAATAACATTTTAATAATACATATAGTGCTTTTTCAAAGCCAGGGATTGCTTTACAGAGAACACAGACAGCGTCATCATGGCACAGATGTTTACAACAGATGAGGAGTGTGTTATAGGAGGAGATAAGATGTGTTTTAACAGTGTGGGAATATTTAATTAAAAAATATATATATATATGCCTGTATGGAAACACTACACTACAATTCATGTTTTTGTTACATTAGTCCATGAAAGTTTAACAGAAAAGGTGGCTGTAAGAAATGATTATGAGCTGCAGAATGATAGAAAATCTCACCTTCTACGCCGGTTGGTTTCCAGGCAGTACTGACGGGCTCGAGCTCGATAAGCCTTTTGTTCCTGGACCAGAAGCTGTCTATCATCGTCAGCCTCTCCATCCAGACCTGCTCTAATATTTCTGAAGTGGTGAGTTAAAGAAGTGTGAAACAATCAATTGTTTGGAATATACAACAGGCAGACTAAAAATGATGGCCCTTGTTAAACATGAAGCCCTGGTTACACTGAAGTACTTTATCTGGAGCCTCTCCTGGAACACTGTGAGCCAGCCTGGAATAAACCCTAAATTGGGATGCTAGTCTGACACAGAGTCACAACTATGGGCAATTTTTTGTAACCAGTCCACCTACTGGCTGTTTTTTGAAATGTAGGATGAAACCAGAAAACCCAGAAGAAACCCACATGCACATAGAAACAATGTGTGAAAGGAAACTAATTATTAGGGATAAATAGTAACTTAACTTTATAATTTATTTCTATGTTTATATACACCGATCAGGCATAACATTATGACCACCAGCCTAATATTGTGTTGGTCCCCATTCTGTTGCCAAAACAGCCCTGACCCATCATGCACTGTGTATTCTGACACCTTTCTATCAGAACCAGCATTAACCTCTTCAGCAATTTGAGCAACAGTAGCTCATCTTTTGGATCAGACCACGGGTCAGCCTTCACTCCCCACATACATCAATGAGACTTGGTCGCCCATGACCCTGTCACTGGTTCACCACTGTTCCTTCCCTGGACCACTTTTGATAGATACTGACCACTGCAGACCGGGAACACCCCACAAGAGCTGCAGTTTTGGAGATGCTCTGATCCAGTCGTCTAGCCATCACAATTTGGCCCTTCATCAAACTCGCTCAAATCCTTACGCTTGCCCATTTTTACTGTTTCTAACACATCAACAAGGACAAAATGCTCACTTTCTGTCTAATATATCCCACCCACTAACAGGTGCCATGATGAGGAGATGATCAGTGTTATTCAATTCACCTCTCAGTGCTCATAATGTTATGCCTGACCGGTGTACTTCTGTAAAGCTGCTTTGAGACAATGTCCATTGTTAAAGCACTATACAAATAAATTGAACTGAATTAACCTGAGTTCAGGATTTAACCTTGAGTTCTATCACTACACTTCCTAATTTCTCAGCAATCACCAGAGATTAAATTCACCAAGGTTATAAAAGGTTCCTCCTTAAACAAGGAGCTGTAAATGAATGTTACATTGCATGTTGTCCTATTAGAGCACACAGGGGGGAAAGGATACGAATAAAAAAGAGTGTCCTTCGTCGTTGGCATCCTGAAGAAGAGCTTTTTCAGAACTGCTCTGGATTTCTGGCTGGCCAGGAAAAAGCGGCATGATGATGATGACGATGATGATGAAGATGATGAAGGATCATTCTGTTAACCTCCTGTTAAAGTGCCTAGCTAGCTGACTCTAGACGATGTTATGTCAGCGCTCTGAATTTCTAAACACCGCAGTTTCTTTTTGGAAGCATAAATATACGTATTCCGCAAAGAATCATACCTTCTATCAATTCGAACATCTTAAATACGTATATTATTATTAATTCCTCAGCTAAATTATCGCTTAAAGCACTCATAAACGCGCGCAACTAATAGTTTTTGTATGGTTGACAACCACAGACGCGCTTCCTTGACAACGAAAACAAGGGTTAAGTACTAAACATCCCCTATTAGACTACCTAGTCCACTAGGTAGGGCGCTGATGTTATTGTGGAATATGGTATGTCAAGTGCGGCTTCGAAGGGATTAGAGAGTCAACAAGCTGGACTTCACCTTGGCAGTGGACAACGAAGGACTGGACTTTTAATTTTTAAATTTTCGGAAAGCTACTATGTGTTTGCTAAAAATAACAAAGGGTGCTTTGTAAAAACTATTATTATTATTATTATTATTATTATTATTATTAGTGAGTCAGTTAACATTGACAAAATTGTAAGAAAATAACGGTAAAAAAAAGCAGGAATAAATAAACAATAAACAATAAAATAATTATTCAAGAAGTTGTCGTCGTCGTTATTGTTGTTATTGTTATATTATTATTATTATTATTATTATTAGTAGTAGTAGTAGTAGTAGTAGTAGTAGCAGTAGTAGTAGTAGTAGCAGTGCATTAATATTAACAAAACTGTAGATAAAAAAGTGAAAATACTACGTAGTAAAACAATTAGTAATTAATTTATAGCGACAGACAGACAGACAGACAGACAGACAGACAGACAGATAGATAGATAGATAGATAGATAGATAGATAGATAGATAGATACTTTATTCATCCCAAGCACAGGTAATAAATAAAATAAGACAGGAATATAACAAAAAAAGTACTAAATACCCGAATTTAAGGGTACAATATATACAAAGAAATATAACAAATAACAAAATATAACAAAATATAACAAACAATATATAACAAATAACCTATAATAAAATAAATATAACAAAAAATGTAAAGGTATATGAGCTAAGTAATGTGCAAAAAAACAAAAAAATAGTATTATTTATAGTATTATAATTAGTATTATTTACTACTACTACTACTATAATAATAATAATAATAATAATAAATCACGAAAATTATAAATGCACGATCTTATGCTTTTATTTTGGTAGACAAAAGCCTTCCAGAGAAGAGGACGTGGTGACTCTCAGTGTCTCGCTTCACACTGCTAAGCTGGCAAGATGGCGTCGGAACCGAACAAGACTGAAATTCTTACAGTTTTTAAAAGACTTCGCTCGATTCCCACTAACAAGGTAAACACGGACAGACGCGATGTCCACGCGGTCACAGCTCGAGTGTCGTGGTGTTCATCCGTGTTGTCTGAATGCTGACCTTTTTTGAAGCGGTGTGATTACGTGTCATTTTTTCCGCCTGGTTTCTGCTAAGCCGGTGTTTGACTCGGGCCTTTAACTCGGATACAGCTGAGTTAGCGTTATAACGGCGCTATAACCGGACAGCTTCTCTTTCGGCTTCAGGCTGTGTAGTCTTTATAACTGTACGTGTGGCTTCACGGATATCTCCAATTTCCTTTCCTAAACCAGCTCTAATATTCTGTGTTTATCCGGTACAGCTAGTTATCATGTTTAGCTAGTTATCCGGTTAGCCTGCTCGCCTCGAGCTTGAGTCAAGTTTTCCATTAGCCACGTCGGATTCATCACACAGAGCAAAAAACCTACTGAAATACCCGAGCTGACAGAAGATAAACGACTTTAATATAAATTATAATAAAGAAAGCAAGCTTGATAGGAGGGAAATATTACTACCGCTTGTTTGCTAACGTTAGCATTTTAGGATCTCACGAGATACACGTTTAACGTTCGTGTTAGCTGTTAAAAGGATAGCTGAAGCCTTAATGGTTTATAAATACTCAATAATAAAGACTCCTAGAGTGTTTGATATGTCTCGTGTCCTTTTAATTTATTCTTAATTAGTCTTTAAACCAAGATTTAGTCCAAGCACATGATTTTTACAGCATCTAAAATTTTGCCATATTTAAGGTCAGTTTGGTTTGGATTAGTTGTGTGGTATAATGTCTATCTATACACTGTATTGCCAAATGTTTTGGGACATCTCTCCAAATCATTGAATTCAGGTGTTGTTTTTCAGGGGCCCCTTTAGTTCCAGTGAAAGGAACTCAGCATACCGAGACATTTTGGACAATTTCATGCTCCCAACTTTGTGGGAACAGTTTGGGGATGACCCCTTCCTGTTCCAACATGACTGCACACCAGTGCACAAAGCCTCAACCTGATGGGATGAATTAGAGCGGAGCGGACTTCTCGTCCAACGTCAGTGCCTGACCTCAGCCTGCGCTTCTAGAGGAATGGTCAAAAATTCCCATAAACACACTCCTAAACCTTGTGGAAAGCCTTACCAGGGCGGGCCAACTCCATATTACATTCATGTGCATGTAAAGGCGGACGTCCCAGTTTTGGCCTGGCTCACAGTCTCTGCTCTAATTCATCCTAAAGGTGTTCTATCAGGTTGTGGTCAAGATGGTCAAGTTCCTCCACACCAAACTCGCTCATCCATGTCTTTATGGACCTCGCTTTGTGCACTGGTGTGCAGTCATGTTGGAACAGGAAGGGGTCATCCCCAAACTGTTCCCACAAAGTTCTAAGCATGAAACTGTCCAAAATGTCTTGGTATGCTGAAGCATTAAGAGTTCCTTTCACTGGAACTAAGGGGCTGAACCCAACACCTGAATTCAATGATTTGGAGGGGTGTCCCAAAACTTTTGGCAATATAAGTGTATGTCTTGTCAGTCATTTCTATAGACTGCACATATCTGGAAAGTTTATGGTGTATTTTCTTTAATTTAACCAGCAGAAATAACCTCATAAGGTCATCTTCTATATCCAGTCTAAATCAACATGTCAGTAAATAACCTTTTATATTCTATAGGAAATGTTTTTGAGCTTTTTTTTTTTTTGACAGACTGATACACACTTTTCTATCATCTCACACCCATATCCAGATTAAAAACAATTATTGGCCAAGTTTGTAAGAAGGAGACATAAAATATAGACAAACGTTTAAAAGGCTTTTTAGAGAATTGTTATTTCAGGTGAGTTTCAGGTGGCTAGGTGATATGGCCAAAAGATGATAATATGAGTATCATAAACTTATCTATTCTCTTTGGATTAATAGATTATAATATTATATATAAAGTTTTAGCGAAATGTCAGTAGCTTATGGAGAAAGACATGGAGTTACATGTTACAGTGAATGCAATGTTTGCTTATTGTGTTTGCTCAAGTACACATACATGGGTAGTGAATTCCTGTGTGTCCTGCTCATCTTTTAATTTCAGGCGTCTTTTTCCCCACAGGCCTGCTTTGACTGCGCTGCTAAGAACCCGAGCTGGGCCAGTATTTCTCACGGGGTTTTCCTTTGCATCGACTGCTCAGGGATCCATCGTTCTCTGGGCGTCCATCTGAGCTTCATCAGGTTCGTATCTGTCTGTTAGACTGGGTTTAGATGATGGTGTAGTTTGGACAGGGAATTGAGCGTGAATCAACCTGGCAGACCTTTATATACACCGATGAGGCGTAACATTATGACCACCGACAGGTGCCGTAAATACCAATGATTTTTGCCTGTTAGTGGCTCATAGAGGCTGCGGCTAACATCTTGGTGCCGGATACCACAGCACACCTTCAGGGATCTAGTGGAGTCCATGCCTTGATGGATCAAGGCTGTTTTGGCAGCAAAAGGGGGATCAACACAATGTTAAACAGGTGGTCATAATGTTATGCCTGATCGGTGTATATCCTGTGTGTATGAAGCCTGTTCAAATGATCTGAGAAGAAATTGGCTCAGTGTATTTATATCCACAAGAAGTTTCCTGAAGACTTCTCTCTCTCTCTCTCTCTCTCTCTCTCCCCCTCTCTCTTCCTGTGTCTCTCTTTCTCTCTCTCTCTTTCTCTCTGTCTGTTTCTCTTTCTCTCTCTACCTCTCTCTCTCTACCTCTCTCTCTCTCTTTCTCTCTCTCTCTCTCTCTCTCTCTCTCTCTCTCTCTCTCTCTCTCTCTCTCACAGGGCAGTTATCACAACTGCTTAATCAAATTTATTTGAGCTTATTTCATTTATTAGAACAACCAAATTGCTGCGTCATCATATTTGAATCATTATTAAAAGACAAAGGCCATGATTCGTGACTATTTCTTCTCGATTTGTTGTGCAGCACAGTAATTATTGTAAATAAGTGACTCTCACTTAGACAAGCTGTAGAAAGGCACAATAGTATTTGCTGTACTACATTGTTATTGTCGTGTAATCGGTGTATTTCAGTGATGGACTCAATAAATTTCGGGCTTTACTGTGTTTTGCTTTCACAATTTTTTTTTTTTGCCAAACAGAAATGTAATTTCTCAATGTTCTGTTCAGCATTGATTAATGGATGTGCGTTGTTATGCATATATTATAAAAGTAGCAGTGAGTTACTGGACCATACAGATCTAAAGAAGGGCTGTGTGTGTATATATATATATATATATATATATATATATATATATATATATATATATATATATATATATATATATATATATATATATATAAATAAATACAGTAAACGTATATGATTATATGGATTATAAACAGGATGTGCATTTTCCGTAAACCTGATCACGTCACAGACTGTTCCATTAGACTGTTGTCTCAAAGATGTTTGCATGTTTACATATTAAGTGAAATAGATATTAAATATTTACTATTCTAATATGGTGCAAAGTAAACAAAATTTTAGAATATCGCTTTAAATATATACATATATATATATTTTTTTTACACACACTGACTACTTGAGCTCCTGACCACTGCACAGAAAACACCAGCTTGACTCCTGTGACTTTGTATTATTTCCAGATCCACAGAGTTGGACTCCAACTGGAGCTGGTTTCAGCTGAGATGTATGCAGGTTGGAGGAAACGCCAATGCGGTAAGTTCCTTAATTCATCACTTCATTAATTCACCTACCCCCTCATGCACAGTATGCATGAATGTAATTTTAATCTTTGTTCTTTTTTTTTGCTCTTTCCTCACAACGGCATCTGGATGAAGATGGCTTTTTTCCGTCAGCATGGCTGCACTACCAACGACACCAACGCGAAATACAACAGCCGCGCAGCGCAGATGTACCGGGAGAAGATCAGACAGCTAGCCAATGCCGCACTCTCTAAACATGGCACTGATGTAAGACATATTTAGGAAAGAAGTCCAAATATGCGTCTTACTACACATACATAATGCCGTAATCATAAAGACCCACTATGTGCTCCTACTTAGAACACATTTAGTACTGGTTGACTTTACTCTTCTACTCCTGTATGCTGTAATGATTTATAATCTCGCTATCCAGTAGAGTTTGGGATCCATTTTCTCTCAAGGTTTCTTCCCTGTGTCGACTCGGCGACTTTTTTCCTCACTGCCGTTGCTCATTAGGCAATTTAACCCACATCCGTATTTACGTAAAGCCGCTTTGTTGCAATGTCTATAGTTTAAAGCACTGTACAATTGAATCTGAGCTGTGTGAATAGGGCAGACTGAACAGGCTTGGCAGGTTTTTCTGTTGTACCTTGAACGTAGTATTAATCTCAAAGCATTTCATTCAGGACCTTTCAGAAACTAAGGAATAGGAAATATAGTAGTTAGTTACACGAGTGAGAAATCTAATTCTGGTGCATGTCATTCTGTAGGTATTTTTCTTCTTATCCATAATGTGGGATAAATATTTAATCTCTACAGTGATTCTGACATAATGAGCAAAGGTATTGTATATTCAAGGCGCTACACACGTGTTTTTTTTTTTGTTTTGTTTTTTTTTGATGTTTTTCCAGCTCTGGTTTCCACATTCACAACGTCAGTGAGACTTTGACCAAGAGTCACAGTCTCTCTGGTTCAAACTCCACCTTACGTCAGCTTTATGTAGTCAAGACTGACGGGTTGTTATGTTTTTATCTAATACTCGTCGTTTAGATTACTTCGCTGGAACATGATATGCTAATGTTATGTGTGCATTTGCATTGTTGGTAATGGGAGTGTGATTTTCACCCACCAGCTGTGGATCGATAATTCAGGAAATCCTCCGACCCCAGCGCCAGAGAAGAAAGAAGCAGACTTCTTTGACGAGCACACTCAGGTAAGCTGTCACAGAGTGTGTCTTGGTGCCTATATTATGTATAAAACTAAACCACAGTCTCACTTCTGAACTGCAAATGTTTGGCAGGCTGGCAACAGTTGGGACATGGCCTCTCCTTCACTGTCTGAGCAGAATGGAACGGTCACAGTTACTCCTCAGCTGGAACAGGACGGCCCTAAAGCGTCAGAGTCCGTCCCCACCCGTGAGTGTGCTTTCGTTACGTTCTTCATCTTCAGTGTCTAGGCATGTGCCAAAAATCAATGATATGATACACAGCTATATTTAACACACAGTGTTGCCATGGACACTTCAGAAAGCCATGATTTCTCTGACCATTTGGAATACAGTCTGTTTTGTGTTTTTTAACAAGGCTATTAGAAGGCAAGACAGCATTTTTGAGCTTGATTGTCTTCTAGAGGCATATTGTTTTTAAACCAGAAAACCAGAACTGTACTTTTTCAACTAGGTAGTGATTCTGTACAGTGGGCAATGGGTTTTGGGTAAAATTGGCACCAACAGGAAGTAACACAGTCAGCTTTATACATTGTAGAGCGGTTACAAGTATAACACCACATATCCTTTTCTGTATCTCACAGAACTGGACGAGGGTCCCAGCATTGAAGGACTGAACACAGAAGCAAAAGCCACTATGGGTAAGACTTTGTTCTGTGTGTGTGTGTGTGTGTGTGTGTGTGTTTCTCTTCCTGCTCGTGATTGGTATTTGTTTGAGCACTTCCTTTTTTATGTGATTTAATTTAGAGAGTGAAAGACACTGCTTATGGTCATCTAGGTAAACTGTTTGTGCGTGTAGGAATCTAAGAAAAGCCCTGTGTTCACTCATAAGAAATAAATCCCATAAGCAGGTCAAGCCTTTCAAACATGTTTAGATTTGCACATGACCCAGTTATCACTCTTGGATTCAAACATGCCCTTTCCCACTTTAGAACCTGTTTAAACCTCTAAGAGCAGTATATGAACATAATGTAATTATAACAGATCAACGTAATTCGCTAGTTAATACACACACAACGTATTAGCTTTCCTTCATTAAAATGATACGAAATGGTATGGTTGATCATGTTACTTCAAAGCCAACTACATTTTATTATTTATTCATTCATTCATTTTCCTTCTGCTGTTCCTGCTGGGGTTCACAGAGGCAACAGGCTAAAAAAGGTCACTCCAGACATCACTATCTCCTTCCAGGCATTCCAACTCCTCCTGGAGGATCCCCAGACATTCCCAAGCCAACTGTGAGATATGATCCTTCTAGCACATTCTGAGTCTGCTCTGGAGTTTCTGTCCAGTTTGATGTGACCTGAAAGTGCACTAGCAGACCAGGGGGCTTCCTTGTAAGAGGCGCAAACTTCCTTTAGCTGGGGCCATTTGATTCAGAGGAGCCAGGAACATTACCAGTTTATCAAGCTCCTCACCCTATGATGGAGAGCAAGCCCAACAACGTGCAGAGGAACCTAATTTCTGCTGCATGTGCTAATGACCTGATTCTTTCCTTATTAGTCAGTCACTATACTCAGCTTGTGACCATTGCTGAGTCCCTGCCACTTTGGCTTATTTACATCTCTAAACCTCAGGGCTTGATTAGAATTAAAGATATCAGGATCCAACTCTGGAGCCAGACCCTGGGGGTTGTGTTTGTAGGTGAATGTCTGTCATAATGCAGACATAACCTGGTCAGCTCAGCCTAATATAGTGCTATTGTGCCATCTTTTAAGTCTAAAAGGTGATGGATGGGAGTCATGTAGCAGGCACATCACGGGCAGTTTTAGATGCACTAGACACTTGCAATGGAATTTCATGTTTAGTTGTTAAAATTATTGTTTATCAAAAGAGTCTTTGGAGAAGGTATCTGTCTGTCCCTCATTAAAACTTTCCAAAAGTCCTAGGTTATGATGCAAGAACTGGGCTCAGCATTAGAATGCATGAAATTAAAAAAGCTTACTGCTTAAAATGATTATTTGCCTGCAGCTTTGTTTCCTCGATACTATCATAACCAAGGAATGTTTCCCAGAAGTATTGTTTATTTATTACAAACTACTAAAAATCATAGGCGTGAAGGAAACAAGACAACATGCAGTACCTGCTTAGACAAATGAGGTGTAATTTGCACAGGACCTCCAGGGAAGTGAGCGAGGGGAAGAGTGAGAGAGAGAGAGAGTAAGTAAGTTAGGGAAGAGTGAGAGAAGAGTGAGTGAGTGTACAAATGTTTTGCTTCTTATCCATATCTGAAAAGCAGCCTAAATTGGAGACACCTGCGTTCCAGTGCATGCCATTTTCCATTGAACCATCAACACAGATAATTCCACTGTACCTAACAGACAAACAAAAGGGCCATCACAACCACAAACCTGCTTTAGAACCATTTTAAAACTTCATATCCAATTCAACTCTATATATTCATGATGCATTTTCACCAATTATTTGCATTCAGGATTTGCTTAGATTTTGCTTCGGTCAGCCTGTATGGTTTGACCTTGTTCCAACCCATCTCCCATTGTAATAATGGCTTCGTGGTTGAATTTGTGCAAGCAGTCTCTTCTGCTTGTCTGGAAGCAATCTGTGTCCTTTGCATGACTCTCCTACTGTACATCTTAATCCTTAATCTTGACCCTTCCTTGTAACAAAAATATAATTCATTCACACTCACCTACATTACATTTATTACATCACTTGAGAGGAGGACCCTGTAATGTATGGAGACATCACAACACAACACTGTATGGTTGTGAATATATGGGAACATAAATTCCAAGAGAATTTCCAAGAATGAGAGCAAATTATGGACCAGTAGCAGTCTTGTATAATTCGATTGTCTCGAGTAACAGTCATGTCTGCTCTGTTAATGTAGATGACTCGATGAGATTGGCGTCTGATGAGCCACAGCCTCTTAAAGGTGATTTGAGTGGTTTGGAATTGGCCTCCTGGCTGGCTGCATATCAGCAGCATGTTTCTTTGCATGAGTCATGCTTAGTTCAATTGTAACCCACCTGCTTGCTCTCACCCTTCTTCAACTACACATCATTACACTTGCAGCCTCCTGTCTCTTATTAATATCCGAATGGCGACCCTAACGTCTTGCCAGTGAAGTTGTAACGCGTTCGCTGCTAACCCTTTTGCAAGGTGATGAGCTCTGAAGTGGCTCTCAAATTCTAACATGCCATTACGTTTCAATTCATAAGCAGCTTTTTTTTTTTTGCTTTCTTTGCTTATTATGCTTGGGTAATTTAATTCAAGTCAAGTACTAAAGGAAAAGCTATTGCAAATAAGCCAACTTTTTAACCTTTGGTTAGGACTTTTGAATTTAATCTGAAAGCCTGTCCCATCAGTTACAGTAGCCAAACTCTAAAGTGCACACATCCAGTGCATTAGTCCTAGCAGTGATGTCATCAAAAGTGCTTTTGCTACGAGGTGGAACCTCTCTGGACCGCAAGCTTGTTATCTTAAAAGTCTTTCTGAATACAGCCGATGCACACTGAAGTCCGCAGAGAATTAATGCACTGGAATAATGAGATTAGGCATGCTTTCTTTCTCGTTCAGTATATGGAGTGCATATTTGCCTGCGTGGTTAATCAGGCCCAACTTCTCCATTTGTTCCGTTTAGTGGGTCTCAAAAGGCTCAGGCTTCATTTAGCCCGATTGTGTAAAGTTGGCTACGCCTTGATACGAGCGTCATTAGCACCATCGATACGAATACGGTGGTGTATTATATCAAGAGAACTGCAGCCTTGCTCTTTTTGCTGGCTTGGGTTTTCATAAAGCTCAAACTAATAGTGCGATCATGTAACTGATAAACAGGAAGACGTGTTAACTTGTTAACAACACATGCTTTTTTTTTCCTATTTAGATGTGAGACCTTCTATTATCGGAAAGAAGAAGCCGGTTGCTGCAAAGAAAGGGGTGTGTCATGATTTTGATCCATCCAAGTCTGGTTTGTTGACGCAGCTCTCCTTCCACCAGCAGGTGTCAGGCTAGCATCAACTTTACTGCTCAAACTCGGCATCGACAGGACCACTGATTTAAAAGAAAACCTCGTTATTATTGCACTATTGTATAATCCTGTTGGTGACTAATCCTGTCATGGCATTTGGTAGATGTCGTTGTAAGTTTTTATGATAATTTTTTTAAACAATACCACATTCGCAGTTTATTGACGCGCAATGACGTGCCTGTTCTGTTTCCATTGATTAAGCTGACGTTTGGCCTTCCTAAATAAGTAAAGTCAGAGAAGCTGTAGCTCTGCATCCGAATCACTTTTTGTAATAGTTAATGCAAATGAAGCACTTTTGCTGAGGAAAGTCTTTGTCCTGCTTTGTCGTCAGCTCGGGGCTAAGAAGGGTCTCGGGGCCCAGAAAGTGAGCAGCAAGAGCTTCAACGAGGTGGAGAAGCAGGCACAAGTGGCCGAGAAGCTGCGAGAGGAGCAGGCTGCAGAGGCGAAGAAACAGGCTGACGAGTCAATGTGAGTAGCACTGAGAAAACCGAGGTTTCGGTGAAGCTTTTGCGTCAACCAGGTCATTGGAAGCAACTTGAACATGGAAAGTTAACTGTTTGGGTGAGACCCTAGAGAAGCCGGGTTTTGATGGAGGAATAGCGTGTAGGCCGTGCATAGATGGCCTTCGGGTGTGGATGGAATGGAAGGGAAAAAGATGATCACATGTGATGGAAAGCAGGATTTTAAAGTCTAGTGCGTAATCTAAGGAATTTCCTTGATTGATTGATGGCTAGCAACAAATAATCAGCCTCTGATTCAACAGTAACAGCCCTAGTGATAAGCCAAGCGAGTGAAATTTGTACTTTACAGAAATGCTTAGAACTGGTACCCTTAAGATTAAATGAATCCAAATAGTTAGAAGTTGTTCTTACTTATCTGCAGTACTCCATCTTTAAAAATGTCAAGACATCCAGTTTTATCAACTGAGACACTGAAGTGCTCCTTGCAGATCACTGAACAGACCCTTTAGCAATGTAAGTGTGTTCCTACTGCCTGCAAGTAATAGGCATGAGGAAGCATGATGCAGGACTAGATGGAGTCAAGATGAAAGACAGTATGCGCAAGGATATGTGAGTGGTTGTCAAACAGCAGGAAAAAATTGTCCCCGTTTTAAATATTGCTTTTTTTTTTTAAATAATTCATATCAACCGAGAAATGTAATATTACTATATGATCATGAGTGAAACAAAGTTTTGGTGGAGTTCATATTTTTGGACCTAAGTGGATTCCTACTTTGGCAGCTTATTGAATATGAATGTTCTTTATTCTCACACCCTGTTGTGTTTTGTTGGTTCAGCGTGGCCTCAATGCGCCTGGCCTACAAAGAGCTGGAGATTGACAGGAAGATGGAAGAGAAGAGGCTGCAGAACCTGGAGGGGAAGAAGAGGGAGCAGGCTGAGAGGCTCGGTATGGGCTTAGGAACCAGGAGGTAATTTTATGTCCTTTGTTACACTGAAATTTTTTTCCCTCAGCTTAGACATCCTTGGTGTCTGACATGTTTGCTTCTTTAGATAACATAACCGGTGCTATGTTAAGGTAGTGTAGCCAATATGCTATTAGCATAGGGCTGGGCAATGATGCTAAAAAATGAAATCAATACATTTATGATAATTAAATAGTGCAATTATAAAAAATGTAGATGCACCATCTATAATAAATAATGCCAACAATTATTCTTTTATATTAAGGATTTTTTCATAAAGGTTGGGTTAAAAAAAAACGAAATTGTTTATACTATTTGCTAAAGCTAAGATTTATTGCTTGCACTCTTTGCTAAAGATGGTGCTGATACTGTCTTTGCACAATGAGGAAAAAGGGAAAAGAAGGGGGAAAAATATTCATCACTCATCCCTGGCTAGCTAAAACATCCATTAGAATTAATTATAAAAATTGCAGCACTAATTTAGTAGCATAATCTGCATGTTTGCATAATCAAGATCAGTTTGTAATATTGAACTTAATGTTATTTAAATCCAGTATATTAGTATGCTTAATATTAATGCGAGAGAAACTTCCATATAGTTGCAATACAAAGCTAATGTCCAGCCAGAATATCGGGGCTTTTTATTGAATCGACTGAGTTACAGGAAAGTAAAAGTGCAGAACGTGTACTGGACAGTTTAAACACTGATATTGATGTAATTTTTGCAGATTGTTATGCTACTATGAGTTGGTCATTAAAGAGCGTGATCTCATGCCCCACCCCCTTTCTTCTTTTTTATTTCTTCCTTCTCCAGTGTTGTGTCACACTCTGTGATGTCAGAAATGCAGGTGATTGAGCAGGAGACCCCCGTGAACTCAAAGTCCTCCTCTCGCTCCAGACTGGACATGTTTGATGAGCCCGGGTTTACCTCTGGACCACCAAAGTAAGTGACTGGGGCTGCGTCGTCAGTGAGCACACTTAAGTGATAGTGGGTGTGTGTTCACATCTGCCTGTTATTTTCCCCAACATCTCAAGGGTTACATCTGATGTGAGCTGACTACATCTTAGTTAAACAAACACACTGACAGGTGCAGCAGTAATTGCTGTTTGCTTACCGTGTGACACGTGTCTGTCGTGCACATAGAAAAAAAAACGTCAAGATGCACCAAACCTATATTCTGCTCCTGTTCTTATTTTTGAATGTGCAGTAAATAAATATCCTCAAAGTTTTGTGTGCCTGTGTGATGTGCCATGGCAGGTACAAAGACAACCCTTTCAGTACAGGAGACAGCTTTGGCTCACGGTGGGATACTGATTCAAGCTCCGCCTCCTTCTCCTCTGCCTGGGCTCTAGAAAAGGAGGAGCCCAAAGAGACTGAAGTCACCATCTCCAGCATCCAGCCAATTGGGGAAAGGTTTGTTAGAGCACAAGCATGCACATTTACATATTACCTGATATTTCTAGAAAAATTTCAGCAGTGTAGAATGGATGTCAAGTAGCTGAAAGTGTGGTTGAGAGGTTTATGGTATTGTCTATCAGGTTGCCCAGCAGAAGGAAGCCGGAAGCTTCCATGCCCGTCGCAGAGTCCAGCGAGGCAAGGCAGAAGTTCGCTAATGCTAAAGCGATCTCGTCTGACATGTTCTTCGGCCGTGAGAGCAATGCTGAGGTATCAACAGCAGGAAAGCTGCTTACACACATATCTGTTCACTGTTACGCATACCTGTTCAACTGTTCACTCCTGGGAAATAAAAAGGATTTTCTGCCTGATAATGAATCACTCGTGTCAGTCTTTTTGTTTGGTTAAACTAAGCATCCCTCAGACCTCTTTGATCTGTGTTTCAGTATGAGGCCAAGGCTCGTTTGGAGACCATGTCCAGCAGCACATCTATTAGCTCTGCTGATCTGTTCGGGGACGGAAGCAACCGCTCATCGGGTGAGCAACAGAATATTGTTTAACTGAAAGATGGAGCACATGTGCTTATACTGATAGTTGTTTGTTCTGTAGGCGGAGCAGGATTCGAGAGTGTGCTTCCCTCTGGACCAGACATGGCCCAGTTTAAGCAAGGCGTAAAGACTGTGGCTGGAAAGATGGCCGTGTTGGCAAACGGTGTTATGAACACCATTCAGGTGAGAGGAATGATTAAGCTTGACTGAATTGTGACATATGGGGGCTGTCAAATATACTGCACATTTTAGTGTTTTCCTGACATCATACTGTAGCATCTGATGCAAGAGACACACATCACGATTGTCATGGGTACTAGAGAAATGGATGTTTAAGAGCTGGAGCTGTGACTAGCTAAAAGTGATTGAAATATGCGCAGCGATCCTGGTTTTGCGATATGATTACACTAATTTAGGAGGAAGTTACATTAGGAGGAGATTGAGACTGAATCACAGAACAGCTACCAGACGGGGAGGGTGAAGACTAACACATTTTCTCAGAAACACATAAAGCTCACAAACTATTTAGAGAACAGAACTATTTGCCCTCTTCTGCATACGTGACCTCAGATACTCATGATTGGTTAGTGGTGTGACTGATAGAGACTAATGCCATGTCTTGGCTTCCATCAATGTCTGGCCATGGCATCATCAGGATTTAGATTAGATACCATTCAGATGTAACGTCACAGTGTGATGCCACTCATGTGAATGCAATGCAGAATGCAAATGGAAGCAGAAATTTGTGTTAAAAATGAATGAGTTTCCCAAAGTCTGTGACGCTGATGCAAAAGACCTGAGTCATAACCTGTAGCAAGGCTGATCTCTGGACAGGAGTAAAGGAGAATTTAGAAGTTGCTTTTACTATATAATTGCAGCAATTATTTCTTATGACCCTTTTTATTATTATAGGATTTAAATAATACAGTTACTCTTATGCATTATTAACTATATATTAGACGCTAGTCTAGATTGTAGTTATTGCACCATCAGAGAAAATTTTCTACTGTTCCACTCCCAGTCATGTTCAGTATCCTCCTAACTTCCTCTCATTCTCTCTCTCTCTTTTTTTAGGACCGTTATGGCTCTTACTGACAGGACTGCATGACTTGAACAGGAAAGGAAATGACATCAAACAGGACATACCACACTGCTGACTGGATCTGGTTTTGTTTTTTTTTGTTTTTTTGTTTTTTTTCCTCTAATGCATTGTACCTGAAGCACAGAAGGAGAAAATACAGAAACAAAAAGGACGGCACAACGCAGGACCTCCTTATCCCTTCTCCCAGTCTGCCTACAGGCCTTTGTAGATTCTCTCTCTCTCTCACACACACACACACACTCTGACTGACAGTATTTCTTTCTTTCTTTTTGGATTTTGTTTTTTTTAATATTTCCAGTAAGTCCTCAAAGATGTAGAAAGTGTGTTTTTCAGAACCACAGTGCTTTCTGTTGGAACTAACCGTGCTGGGTTTTTTTTTTATTTTTATTTTTTTTTATGCCATATTACTGGTCTGAGATTTCATAGAATTGATTTAAGTATTCTCTATGAAATATGTATAACCAAACCTATCCTTAGCTCTTAAATGTTTTCATAGCTTTTTTTTTTTTTTTTGTATTTAAGTGGTATTATATTCTTCATGGGCGTGTGCATTCATGACTAGTACATTCACCTCCCACAGAAAGGGAATTAAGATGGTTATATTTTAAGTTCATTTGGAAGTGTGTGAGGTCCTGTGACTGAAAAAAAAAAAAGGATATTGCCCTTATCTGGATGAGCGAGGTAGTTTTAGATGTTCACAATCTTCCAATATGAAATGTTTCGAATGTTTAATTAGACAAAGAATGAGCTGGTGTGCAATACGTCGCCCTCGTCTGTGAAGACGGACACATCAGATTCCGTTGTCTGAAAACCATTTTGAAAAAGCGTCGTGGTTTTTTTTTTTTTTGTGATATTTCTCCAAGCATGCTCGTTTAGGCCCGTGATCGTTACAACAAAAAAAAAACCCAACAACCCTCAAAACAAACCGAGAGTCTTTATATACATTTAACAAGCTGCAGACGGAGCAGAGTAAACGTGGCAGATGCAGGAATCGGATTCACAGACATGACGAGGTTTCTGCAGCCGCTTAAATGGGACTTTTGACAAATTCTTGTGTGATCCTTCCTGCTAGATGCAGTACAAAAGGTGATTTTTGTTTGTTTTTTTTTTTCCTTTCGGATTGAATACAAAAGAGCTATCTGTGTGCGCTCTTGAGAAAACACTCAACGTCCGTTCTTGAAATTTGTCTGCCTGTCCCTTTTGTGTGGAATTAAAAAAAATAAAATAAAATAAAGGACGTTAATTCGACTTCACCTGAAAAAAAGGTGTTTATTGTAGATCAGTGGAAAAAATAAAGTTTTATGTAAATAAAAGCTGACCTCCAAAATGCAATCATTTGACATCATTGTATATAAAACTATATATATGAAAAGTAATCAACAATGTGAAAGCACAACATTTAACAAGTCCCAGGAGAAAAAGGGGAAAAAAATTTTTTGGTGTAGCTTCTGACCCCTACGAAGCTGCTGCACAAAATGAAAGAATCAGGGCTTTGATGTGGGTCTACACATGTCGGTACTTTCATGCGCCCTCCTTCAATGAGAGCCTTTCATCTAGTCATCTCGCACATATCGAACAAGTCAACCTGTCCAATCACTGTGACAGAATGAGGAGTAACGTGTAAGCGCACAGCCCAGGCCTACAGAATGATTCTCTAATCACAGTCTCCATCCTGGAAGGGTCAGGAACCCTCTGATCATAGATAACAAAAGCAAGACACCCTTTCAAGACGAAGAGAAGGTGCATTTATAACACCTGGATGGAGGAAAACGGCTCTAATTCATCATTTGCACTGATGATCAAGGAAAAGAATTAATGAAATTTTCTGAAATTACAGGATTTCCATGAATACTAAATTTCATTTCATTTAGGAATAAATCAGTTCGCTTGTTAAATGATGTGTATGGTGTCCTTTCGGTGTAAAGACAGGAATATAAGCTTAGAATGTAACAATAAAAGTGCAAGGGAAACCGGTTACACTGAAACTCTAGCCAAATGTGGTAAATGATCCTCATTTAGGATTTTTGACTTTATTGTGCAGCGCCTAAGAAAGGATTTGTTAATGTGTTTTGCAGAGTCAAGCAAGTTTACCTCTTCTTCAACACCATGTATTTTCCCTCATTGCTTTTTAAATGATTAATTAAACAAAAATGTGCTTGACTTTCAGTGCAGATAAAATACTTCCTCCCTGTAGTTTTTGGCCAACTCAATAGAGTTAAAAATGCGATACGAAACAGCCGGATGACTTCCCGTAGCTGCTTACGGTTGGTGCATATCTTTACATTGTGAGTGTCCACATTAGTTGATCCAGGCATATGAATAAAAGCTCTTTTCCCACAGAGCGCATCGCTCTGCTAAATTCTGTGCCACAGAAAGCGTCTCATTCAGCATCACAGTCTGGGATGGGAACTCTGGCCAATCCTCTGGCATTTTACCTGTGAGATGTAAAAATTTTTTGCACCCGTTGAAAAGCAAGGATACTCAATAAAAGCATTTGAGGTATGTTTATAAGACGACAAAAGACGCTCACCTTCTTTTGCGAACTGGATGAAGTATTTGGTGAGCGTTTGCTGAAACGCTTTGTCTTTAGAGGTCATCGTGCCGAGTGCCATCTCGAGGCCACCGAAGAATGCCAAGCTGTCAATCGTGTGGAAGGAGAAGCGGCTTGGATAAGGGAGCCAGGTGGATGAATCAGCTGCTTTGGATGGTGTGTAGGTCGCCAGGTAGCGGTACACAGGGCTCTTCAAGGCCTCTGGAAATAACCAAAACATTTATGAGATAAAATATAACATTTAAACTCAAGACTTTACTACTAAGCTGCCCAGACCTGGCAGATGTGACATCAATCAGGTGTTTTAGTACCTGACCATATTTTGTCTCAGCCTATATTTGAGCATCAATGCTGATTTCAACTTTAGAGGTAGATGAACTGTAGTATTCAACTGCTAGAATTGCGTGGTCTGCCAATTTTTGTTTTAAAGGTGAAGCCACATCAGATCAATGAGTGTCATCTAACGTTACATGAGCTTATATTAATGAGAATGAACCTTAAAGGTGCAGTTTGTACTATTTAAGAAGTGTTTATATAAAACATATACACTATATTGTTATTTGTGTATACATATACTCAAATGTTTTGGGACACCCCTTCAATTTATTGAATTCAGGTGTTGTTCTTCAGGGGTTGGGCTTGGCCCCTTAGTTCCAGTGAAAGGAACTCTTAATGCTTCAGCGTACCGAGACATTTTTGGATGATTTAATGCTCCCAACTTTGTGGGAACAGTTTGGGAATGACCCCTTCCTGTTCCAACATGACTGCGCACCAGTGCACAAAGCAAGGTCCATAAAGACATGGATGAGCGAGTTTGGTGTGGAGGAACTTGACTGGCCTGCACAGAGTCCTGACCTCAACCTGATAGAACACCTTTGAGATGAATTAGAGCGGAGACAATGGGAGCATGAAATTGTCCAAAATGTCTTGGTATGCTGAAGCATTAAGAGTTCCATTCACTGGAACTAAGGGGCCAAGCCCAACCCCTGAAAAACAACACCTGAATTCGATGATTTGGAGGGGTGTCCCAAAACTTTTGGCAATATAGTGTAAATTCAAAGCTGCTTAAAAAAAATAGACTGAGGTTTTCATTTAATTGATCTGGCTAGTTTATTTATGCCAGGGTTCTGTTAACATATTTCTGGCTCAGACATTAGCTTGAGATAGAGCTGCAGTTAGGAAAGCGAAAACTGCAAATCAGAAATGTTTGTACACCATGGGGAACTTGCTTCTTTTTGGGTGTGTTTTGTCAGGATGTGGGCTGAACCCTAACCAGAACAGTCTCAGCATTTAACAAGTCTCAATAAGTTTACACAAACACAATTTAGTTACTATTATTAGATGATGTCTGAAATACGTATCACATAGTGAGAGAATAACCAAATCAGAAAAGGAGAGATTTTAAGGTTCTAAGGCTGATGTGTTTTTGTGGACCTGCAGCTCGGGTGGCGAGTCGGTTGCTGGGGCAGCTGGCTCGCATATCTGACACTAAAGTAGTATAGAGTCTTTCAGGACAGCGGTCATTGATTGGACATAGAGTGGAACTGTTGTACAGCTTCAGGGCCTGGGATAGCACATCATCACCAAATGGCCTCAGATTCTCTACAAACAGGAACAGAGAAAGAGAGGGGATGTAAAAGTCTTTTTGAGATCCTGCTTTAGGTATTACACAGTAATAGCACTGACTAGAATGGATACCTGATAGAAACCAATGGTAGTCGCCCCATGTCCAGGTAGAGATGTTCTTCATCGGTGGACTGAGAACAGTTGAGAAGACAGATATTATAGCCTTAATTTTGTGTTGGCAAAAGAAAATAAAGCTAACAAATGTTTACCTGAAGTCAGTTTCTTGCTCTGTTGTTCCTACCACGAATGGAACATCATTATAAAATCCACCTTTCTCCCAAGCTTTAAATGAATGCGTGATGAGAACATGACCATCTAAAACTGCAACTGGACCATATGAACTTCCATTAACAGGGATGTCTGCTTGTCCATCTTTTGCCCAGGATGGGTATTCCTCCCATGGAATGGCCTGGGCAGACAAAACAAGAAAGAGTTTTCTTTCAATTCTTTACACATTACACACAACACAATCATTATCCAAATACAAGCTCTGTTCCTGCTTGAATCAAGCGCAAACTAGGTAATTAATAGCTGCACTAGCTTGATTAATGATCTGTGTTGTTTGAGGAGATAGAACCAAAGAGAAATATGGACTGGATCAGAATCAAAAACTTAGTACAAAACTGAGACTGGATTTAAAGTGCACAAAATCTTGACTGGAAGAGTTTCTATTCAGTCTGTATACTTGAAACGTGTTGAAATTGTGATAGTCCTGCAATTGATTACTAGTTTCAGGTGTTTTGGAAACTGAAACAGAAGACGAACGATGGGAATGGGTTGGACGAGGATCCAGGGGTTGGCTGAGTGCATCTCACCTGGAGGATCTGAGTTATGTTGAGCTTTCGAAGGCAAGTGACATCTTGGCAGCCTGTTCTCTTCAAGAACACAAGGTTGTCTCTTTCGGCTGAGTCCAGCGTGCTGTTAGACACGAACGAGGAGCTCATTCCAATCGCACGATGAAACAGACCCTTAGCTTGAGGTGAATTCATCAGAGCCAATACTGATGTTTCTCCTTTGAAGAGAATTGGAAATGGGAGCATATTAGTCAGCTGAAGAATGCATGCAACACAGAAATGCCCTATATGGTGAACTTTGATTTGTTAGGACACATTTCTGTAAGAAGCGTTCTTAGATAAACATCTCCTTTGTGAAGATTGTGAAATGTAATGCAGGGTTGCACAACATCTTTGTCTGCAGGGCTTTTTATGTGGCTCTGAGTAGTGAGTGAAGCAGGAGACCACACATCCATCACATGGCAGAGATTGCTTATTAAAAATGTTTTTTTTTTTCCCCAGGAATGAAAAGGCAAAGTGATCTAAAAACATGTGCTATTTTGAGAAATCACATTCACCCATCCAGTTAGATAAAAAACACTTAGATAAAAACTAACTGAAACAGCTCAGAGTTGAGAATTTAACCATGCTATGATATAAACACATTTATAGCTTACACTGTAAACTGTGTAGTGGACAGCATGGTTAAATTCTCAACTCTGATTGGACAGAAGTTTTGTATTCTTTTCTATTGAAATTATACCACAGCACAGTTGAATGCTTGTGATTGGACAGGAGGTGTGCATTATTATTATTATTATTATTATTATTATTATTATTATTATTATTATTATTATTATTACATAACATCACGGCTCTGGCTGGAACACGAAAGAGGTTAATATTAATATGCTGGTTCTATTGTGTTACTGTTTCTATAGTAACAGCGGGAATGTGTACAGCAGACTGTCCACATAATCTAAGACTTAATAATAAACATATGTTTAAAAAACGTGCTGTTAAACAATGGAAAGTGTATCATCATTTACATATGTATGTTTTAGGGAACGGATGTTTAAAATTTATGGAAGAATTCTTGGTTGTTAGCAATTTAGAGTGAAAGTTTCCCAGCTCAGGAAAATCTTCAGGACAGAGGAACTGAGGAGTTGTGGGCTTGAGAGAGAGAGAGAGAGAGAGAGAGAGAGAGAAGTGGGGGTGGATTGGTGAGGAAATGCCTGCTTATTGCTATTGTTTATAGCATGCAGGAATAACAGGAACTAATGTTTCTTCAGAACATTTAATGTAACTATAAATAAGTGTCTTTTGTTAATAAATATAAAATCAGATAATCGCTGGATAATCACTGTGCTCGTAGAGGAATAAAACACTATAGTATGTGCTGTTAGAGGAAAATAATCAGCATTAGACTGGTAATGCACCACACCACAGCGTCTTCTACACAATCCATTTAATATGGACGCTATACTGTATGTGGACTAATATGGACAACCAAAATAAATAAATAAATAATTCCACATTAGTTATTATTTCTTTTAAATGCAACATGGTTCCTTACAAAGTGCACTGTATATACAGCACTTGTTTACAGAAAACTATAGAGGAGCTGGTATTAAAGAAAACTTCTGACCAAATATGGTGACTTTCTTTGGGTCTCCACCAAACACATGGATGTTTTTCTGAACCCAGTGAAGAGCCTGAATCTGGTCCATGAAGCCGTAGTTCCCTGTGTTCAAAAAATGATCCACTTTAGTAATTCTGTACCAGATCTCCCAGGTTATATAACAAGAAACACACACTTTCAATCTATTAAAGAACATCTGTCTATAACTACTGTAACTAGTCCTCCAAGAAGGTTTGAACAGTTTGGATAAATATGAACATAGATCTAATCCAACAGCTGCTTTGAAAAGATGAAAAGACTCACCTGAGGTATTGGTGGGAGAACTTTTTCTCAGTAGCTCCAGAGCCATGAAGCCGAACGCATTAAGCCTGTAGTTCAGACTGACAAACACAGTTTGTGTTCTTCTCGCCAGCTCCTCAGTGGGTGAGTAGCCTTTCTCCTGTCCACTCAGCATGTGCAAATGTCCACCATGGAGCCACACCATGACAGGCAAGCCAGCAGTAGGCAGCAGGCTGGGTGTCCAGATGTTCAAGTACAGGCAGTCCTCTTGACCCATCACACGCCCATCTTTCCTGAGAGGTTGCACCTGGGCACAAATGCTGCGAAAATGTGTGGCATCGTAAACACCATCCCAGCACTTTGCATTTGCTTTGAGGTCTGTCGGAGGTCGCCAGCGGTGTTCGCCGACAGGTGGCACGGCATATGGGATACCTTTAAAGGAATAGGCACTGTCTTCCCATCGTCCATGCAGCCATCCACAGTCTGTAAGCACCTGAGCGTAACTATGGGGTGGAGTCTGGGCCACGTAAGCCAGGTATCCGGCGAGAGTGAGAAGGGCGAGAATGCCACAGCCAATCAAAAACATACACCTGCGGGACACTTGCAGGAACGGGCTGACGTAGTAGCGGCGGACATATTGGACCTCCTCCTCAGCCTCATCCTGAACGAGGTAGCGATACTCGTTCCTTTCAGGGACCTCAAACGCGTCCTCATTCATCTCTCTAAGCCACACAGGTATATACAGTACATCAATGTCACGTCATGTGGATTCAATTGGGTTACTAAAATTTGACATGACCTTACAATAAATAATAAAACGAACATGCCAGGTTTAATATGCCATTAGCAAATTGCTCATATTCTACTATTCACTATTATTAATGCAAATTGCAAGATTATGACTTTACTATTCATACTTTAACTATTTCATGACTAGTCTACATAATGTTTCTGAATACAAAAAAGACACCTAACAAACACTGGTGTTAAGATGTGGCTTTTCCTGTTCACTACTAATTTGTTTTGGATAAGAGTCATTCAAATGAATGAATGCAAATACACTATATTGCCAAAAGGTTTGTAACAAATCATTGAATTCAGGTGTTGTTTTTCAGGGGTTGGATTTGGCCCCTTAGTTCCAATGAAAGGAAAATTTAATGCTTCAGCATACCACGACATTTTGGACAATTTCATGCTCCCAACTTTGTGGGTGCCACAAAGATGCTCCCAACAGTCTGGGGATGGCCCCTTCCTGTTCCAACATGACTGCACACCAGTGCACAAAGCAAGGTCCATAAAGACATGGATGAGTTTGGTCGGTGACCTCAACCTGATAGAACACCTTTGGGATGAATTAGAGCGGAGACTGAGAGCCAGGCCTTCTCGTCCAACATCAGTGCCTGACCTTACAAATGCGCTTCTAGAGGAATGGTCAAAAATTCCCATAGACACACTCCTAAACCTTGTGGAAATCCTTCCCAGAAGAGTTGAAGCTGTTATAGCTGCAAAGGGCGGGCCAACTCCATATTACATTCATGTGCATGTAAAAGCTGACCTCCTAACACTTTTGGCAATATAGTGTAAGTTGGAGTTATTAGTCAGTAGTAAAGAGTCAGAGAACATGACACCACCAACATTCTCAATGCATCAAGCATTTCAGGAAACATATAAATTACAGTGTCTTGTCTAAGAAAGACAAGCCAAATTAAAGAAACAGGTTTATGAACAGAGAGGACATGTCTAAACAAGTCTGGGACATGGAGTTATGGAAAAAAAATCAGGTATGGTACTGTGAATAGTTTGTGAAGCACCATTAAATGCATGATTTAAAAAAAAGAAAAGATTATGGCACAACTCTGCCTAGAGGAGGCTGTCCACCAAAATCTAGTGACCAGGAAGTGATGTTAGTTACACAAGCTATCAATAGGCCAAGAGTAATTTTGAGAATGCCAGAGTGATCCACAGCTCAGATAGGGGATCAAAGGACAACCATTAGACTGGACACTCCAGAAAGCTGGGTTGTATGGACAAGTGGTGAGACAAAAGCCATAATTTGGGGGATATAAGAATTAAAAAGAAATATAAAATCCCATTTGGAGTTTATCAAAAGGTGTGTCAGAGACTCAGAAAACATGTAGGAAATAGTCAGGTTGTAAAATGCAGCAAAAAAAACCCCCCAACATAACACTTTTACAAACGGCTTGTCTAAAGTCACTCGTAAACAACATAACTGACATTTTTACTGTGGTGATGTTACTCAAACTGTCCGGACATGACTGGCGCCGAGAGCAAACGTAACAAACAAGTCTTAGTGTTTTCGTAAACACATTTAATCTTTTCTTTTTCTCTTATTCAAATCCCAATCTCCATTTATCTTTATAGCATGCTGTAAAAAAAAAATGGAGTTGAAGATTAGAGGACTGTACAAAAATGAGTGATGTGTGATAAGGCAAGCTTCTGCTCCAGGTAACAGGAGAGAGCTCAACACTTTTACATAATTGTCAGTCATTTCAGATATGAATGTGATTGAACTTATTTGCTATTTTTATTAGATATATTTGTGAGTGATATCTTGTAGTCTGATTTATGTTACTCCTACAGAAAATACATAAACATGGACAGGTCATTGAAGTGTCTGGGTTTTTTTCTGGTTAATGAACCATCGTGGCACAATAAAAAATTATATTATATTATATTATATTGTATTATATTATATTATATTATATTATATTATATTGTATTATATTATATTATATTATATTATATTATATTATATTATATTATATTATATTATATTATGTTCAGATCATGTGAATCCTGGTGTAAACAAAAAATATATAAAAAATGTGAATATTTTTGCACAATACAGTGTTTGGTATCCGTCTAACTTTTCTTGTTCATTTAATGAAACATATTGGAAAGAATGACAAATTACCAGAGCTACAAATACAGCAACAATATCTGTAAACGGGTTTATGGCTGATTTTGGGCTACATGTGAAAAAGTTTGTGCACCCTTGGAATATTATATACAATATTACTTGAGATATAGTCATTTTTAACTACTCAACCTTTTGTCCCACATAGAAAGGGAAGTGCTCAGACAAATACTAACAGCAGGAAGAGATACACAAACACGCACAACACGCACACACACACAGAAAGAGAGAGAGAGAGAGAGAGAGAGGTAAATGACTCCAGAGGTGCAAATGATAATTATCAGTATAATAATAATAATAATAATAATAATAATAATAATAATAATAATAATAATATAGTAGCATTATTCATGTAAAATCCAGGTGTGTTTAGGTTATTGCATCTGAGAATCTCTCTGACTTTATATCGGCAACAAAGTTATATCATAATAAAAAGTTTAAACACAAATATATTTTCATTACTTCTACTATTACAGAGTGCACGAGCTCACATCCCAAACAGCACGAGACTGGAGAAAAGTTCTTGCGCATGCAGAAGCATCGTTACTTCAAAATGCCCTTTTATGGTCATGGCAGTTTAATATCTTATATGATACACACCTTGAATATATATATATATATATATATATATATATATATATATATATATAATCAAATAAAAATAACAATTAGGCTCGTTTTGATGGATAAACGAAACACCTACCCTTGCGATGTTTACGCATTGAGCGAACAGTTTTCTTTACCAAAGCCTGACTCGTTTTATTGAACATGTAGTGCACTACGTAGTCTGCAGAATACCAGTACTTCATATCCTACTGTAGTGCACCTATATAGTGAATAGAGAGGCGTTTAGGACTGAACCCAGCAGAGTTTCTTAAATCATTGTCTCCGCCCCTTTGTTTCAAGCTAAAAGATGGCTGAAGTGTGGCGTGTGCAGTCTTTAGACTAGCGGTTATTTAAGTAGTTATTTTTGTGCAAAAGTAATTTATAGATGCGATCGAAATGTGTAGCATGGAGTATGTGAGAATTACAATTGCAGTCACGTGCCTGAATAATTATACAACACTGATCAGGCATAACATTATGACCACCTGCCTAATATTGTGTTGGTTCCTATTTTGCTCCCCAAAACACCCCTGACCCATCCTGCACTGTGTATTCTGACACCTTTCTATCAGAACCAGCATTAACTTCTTCAGCTGTTTGAGAAACAGTAGCTCGTCTGTTGGATCAGACCACACTGGCCAGCCCACATCGATTTCCCACATGCATCAATGAGCCTTGGCCGCCCATGACCCTGTCACCGGTTCAACACTGTTCCTTCCTTGGACCACTTTTGATAGATGCTGACCACTGCAGACCGGGAACACCCCACAAGAGCTGCAGTTTTGGAGATGCTCTGATCTTGTCATCTAGCCATCACAATTTGGCCCTTCTCAAACTCACTCAAATCCTTACTCTTGCCCATTTTTCCTGCTTCTAACACATCGACTTTGAGGACAAAATGTTCACTTGCTGCCTCATATATCCCACCCACTAACAGGTGCCATGATGAGATCATCAGTCTTATTCACTTCACCTCTCACTGCTCATAATGTTATGCCTGATCAGTGTATAAGGTATATAATATAATATACCTCTCAGTTAAATGGACTTGTAGGCGCAATTAACTCAGAATTATGATTTGTACAATTTTTATACAGCATTTGTATAGTAATTGTGACAGAAAATAACTGAAAATATTAAAACATTGTGCTTAATGCTAAACATGATGCAGTGTAGCTGTGGAGAAAGACTTTTAGGCAGTAAGAAATAGGAACTGGACAACTACAGTGTTTTCTGTTCTGGCCCAAATATACCATTACGGTCAGTTAAGAATAAAAAATTGCTTTTTAAGAGAAAAGAATATAAATATTCAGTGTCAGTTGAAATACCTTGCTGCACTATTGGTGTCTTCCCCTTTTCATTTTTCCTTCTGAACATCATTTCCGAAGATGAACATTTCACTCATGACCCATGAAATGATCTATTCCATGCTGTCACGCGGTATCACTCCATCCTGCTGTTAATTATTTTCCCAAGTACATTTCAAGTGTTCATGCTACACTTTTAATTAATTTACAGTTGTGTTTAATGATGTGGAACATGCACACAACAAATTAGTCTCCTTTATCTTTTACATAATAACAGTTATAATATAGTTTAACCAGCCTTGTTACAGCAAAAGTCCTCAGTCCTAAAGACTTAACTCTGAAAGCACTGATGCTGGATAATCCATACCAAAGTCTTCTCACATTAAAAACCTCACCATAACAAACATTTAAAAAAAAAAATTGGGTCATGTGGCATGTCAACACAATACACCAGGCCCTGTGTAAGGTGTTAATGCATAAATGGATTAGAATTTCTATAAACCTTAGAGCTAGCATGATTGTCAGAGCTGCTATTATAGAAAATGAAACAGCATTAATCAGAAGCACTGTGGTATAAATACATTCACAGCGGACTTAAACAAGCTATTTAGCCATTGTTAGCCGAGTTTTATTGACATAGGCAATACATTAGCTGACTAATTTATTAAATTACCTGAAGGTTCTGATAACTGTCATTAATTTTTTTGTCAGGTTTATAAGGGTAGCTAACACATTAACCAGTTCTCAGCTGAGATGGAGAATTAGATCTGAGACCAACCTGGTAACATACACTATATTGCCAAAAGTTTTGGGACACCCCTCCAAATCATTGAATTCAGGTGTTGTTTTTCAGGGGTTGGGCTTGGTCCCTTAGTTCCAGTGAAAGGAACCCTTAATGCTTCAGCATACCAAGACATTTTGGACAATTACATTCGGTCAGATTGGGGATGACCCCTTCCTGTTTCAGCATGACTGCACACCAGTGCACAAAGCAAGGTCCATAACGACATGGATGAGTAGGTTTGGTGTGGAGGAACTTGACTGTCCTGCACAGAGTCCTGATTGCAACCTGATAGAACACCTTTGGGATGAATTAGAGTGGAGACAAAATAGCCAAAACTGGGACATGCACATGAATGTAATATGGAGTTGGCCCGCCCTTTGCAGCTATAACAGCTTCAGCTCTTCTGGGAAGGCTTTCCACAAGGTTTAGGAGTGTGTTTATGGGAATTTTTGACCATACCACTAGAAGCGCATTTGTGAGGTCAGGCAATGAGGTTGGACGAGAAGGCCTGGCTCGCAGTCTCCGCTCTAATTCATGCATGAAATTGTCCAAAATGTCTTGGTATGGTGAAGTATTAACAGCTCCTTTCACTGAAACTAAGGGGCCAAGCCCAACCCCTGAATTCAATAATTTGGAAAGGTGTCCCAAAACGCTTTGCAATATAGAGTATGTTTAATAAAAACTTACCATAGTTCAGAGAAGAAGACAGTGTAATTTAATGTTCTTATTAGCTTAGCATACTTTCATTATTTTAGAATGAACATCTTTATCATAAGAGATAAGATCATGTCTTGAAAGATAACTTATCAAAGAGACTACTATGGCACCCAGTTGCTGTACATATCCTTAGCATTTTCATTTAATATTTATTTCAGAATACAAATGGTAAAAATCTGTACTGCTGTAAAAAAAAAAAAAACTTTATAGACAGAAAACAAATCCTGAGTGACAAAAAATATGGTGATTTGTTTCTTCCCTTGTCTTGTTGTTCCTTTTCAGTCCCCAGTAACCTACTCATTTAGCAGCAGTGATTTTCCTGCATGAATAATAAATGATAATTATTTGTTAGAAGAGAGAGTGTGGGTTCATGTTTACTCATGTGAAACAGACATCTTATTATGTTTAGTGCAAAGACAGCCATTTTAAATTAGACTTTGAGCTATGGACTGATGTTGAGCGTGCATTAGTGGGATCCTTCCTCATTATGTTTTAATACTCTGTTATGATGAAATAATGGAAGATTTTTGAAAACTTGGTGGTTAAAAAAGAAAAGATTCAGTGTTGCTGTGGAGAATGACTTAAAGTTTGGCTTTAATTTTGCTACTAGAATGTATAATCTGTCCTGTATCAATTAAGCCATTATAATCAGTTAAGAATTATATGAACAGCAAATTTATGGTGGCAAAAATACACAGATCAGTCACCACCTGTCTAATATTGTGTTGGTCCCCCTTTTGCTGCCAAAACAGTCCTGACCTTTCGAGGCATGGGCTGTCAGTAGTCATAATGTTATGCTTGATCCGTGTATATAAACGTTAAATTCAGTGTCACTAGTGGGTTTCGTACAGCCTTACATGTGACTTAACTGGTACATTATTCTAATTTTCATTCTGGGGTCTTGTCTTCTTACTTATGGCACATGGAACGAGCCACAAAATAAGCTAGGTCCTATTATCTGGCCGTTACAATCCGAAACTGGAAAACCCTTACAGAAAACGTCACCACAATAACGATTATACACATTACAAATCTCGAACATTTTCTTTTTATAGACAGACACCAATCCTGGCTGTCCAATGTCATTGATTTTACTGAATAAAAATTCTTCTTGTCAGTGAGAGAAGGAGAGGTTATGTTAATTCGTGACGCCAGACGTCTTATTTTCTGTATTGAGAAGCCAGTCGTTTTAAATCAGAGTGAGTTACGTATGCACTGTTTTTAAGCATGCACTTGTGGGATCCTTCCTCGTTGTGGTTTAATATGCCATTATGATGAAATGAACCTTCTGATCTCCATATGTTTTGAAAGGAAAAAAAGCAGAAGGAGTAAATTGCTTTTCCCATCACTGGCTGATTTATTAAATGCATAAAGGTGTGTAGAAAATCCATCATCTATTTCTAACACTGGATTTCTGGTCTTTCTTTCTTTTTTCTTTTTTTCTTCGGATGCCTTTAATAAAATCATGAATATTCATAATCACAGAGCATTTTCAGCCATTGCACAAGTCAGTTTTACTCAGTTACCAAAATGAGCTGTTAGTTAGTTCACAGTGAAAAATAGAGGACGTTCATCAGTTCACTGATGCTTATAATGCTGGTTTGAAGTAAAAGGGGATCCAGAAAGACAGGATGTCCTCTGAAAAAGGCCATATAGCTTTTATCAGTTCTACTCAACCCGATGATCTCATGGAAAAATATCTCAACAGCAATAATAATGACTTGAGCTCAGCAAGTCAGGGTGAATCACTGTCCTGCATTACCTTCAAAAAAAAACAAACAAAAAAAAACGCCCTGAACAGAAAAGATGTGTTCTCATAATAAATCATTACATGAACAAAGAATTGGTGTAAAATGTGGCACTGAGAGATTCAATTTATTGTGCTATACATAATTATAAAAAAAAAAAAAAAAAAAAGATTCATGAAAACTGAAACAAAAGAAAGAGAAGAATGATTTTCTAAACTGGATTATTAACTGTCTGTTTTATGAAAGCTAGCTAAACAAACTGAAATAATGTGCTGAGTCACAGAACCTCTACTTCATCTACAACTCAGATTGTCACAGGATGTTCTCATAGATGTGTGTATGTGTGTTTCCATCCCATGTGGTCTTTGCAGCAGACGTAAGCATTTTCTGAGTCTTTTCTCCAGACAGGTCTGCATGACCTTTTCAGCAGGTACAGCCTCAGCCCCAGTTGTAAAAGTAGATCTTCTGCCAAACGGGTAAGTATTCCATCAATGGACCTGAGCAGACAGGAAGCAGACATAATTAAGCTGTTGCAGAGAAGAGAGTACACATGATATTCTTGACCAAGCAGAATATGAAAATATGTCTCACTTACGTGCAACTAAGCCAACTCCAGGAATGTAATCGGCCAAGAACCGGAGAAGGAAGAGGATCTTTGCTCTGTGGTTGTGGAGAAATAGGATTAAACCATGGCTTAATTCAGATTCTGGACTGAAGACGTGTGGTAAACAGTTCTCTGGTTTGATGAGATCAGAATTGAATGTTTTGGCCTAAAGCATTATATTTGGTGGAAAGGCACCAATCCTGAGAACACCACCTCCACAGTGACGCATGATTATGGTAGCATCATGCTGAAAGTTACTCTTAGCTTATTCAGTGGCAAATTTGAAAAACCCTTAAAAAAAGGGTGAATTCTTATGAAGCCATAATGTATGTTAACTACTGCCAATAATTTACAATAATTTATGTTAATAATTCTACTAATTCTAATAAAAAGCTCAATCAGTTACTACACAACACATGTACACCGACCAGGCATAACATTATGACCACCTGCTTAATATTGTGTTAGTCCCCCCTTTTGCTGCCAAAACAGCCCTGACCCGTCCTGCACTGTGTATTCTGACACCTTTCTATCAGAACCAGCATTAACTTCTTCAGTAATTTGAGCAACAGTAGCTTGTCTGTTGGATCGGATCAGACGGGCCAGCCTTCGCTCCCTACGTGCATCAGTGAGCCTTGGCCGCCCATGACCCTGTCACCGGTTCAACACTGTTCCTTTCTTGGACCACTTTTGATAGATACTGACCACTGCAGCCCGGGAACACCCCACAAGAGCTGCAGTTTTAGAGATGCTCTGATCCAGTCGTCTAGCCATCACAACTTGGCCCTTCATCAAACTCGCTCAAATCCTTACTCTTGTCCATTTTTCCTGCTTCTAACACATCAACTTTGAGGACAAAATGTTCACTTGGTGTCTAATATATCCCACCCACTAACAGGTGCCATGATGAGGAGATAATCAGTGTTATTTCACTTCACCTGTCATGTTATGCCTGATCAGTGTAATTATCCCAAGCATTTCAGCTAGCTGCCTAACAGAAAACACAATCAAGCTTTTGATTTCCAGTAAAATGAAATGAACAAACAAATTGAAAAAAAAAGAAGCATAGCTGATTGTTAGAGTGAAAGTGAATATACAATAGAGTCTCATGGTTTCATGTGCTTTATAGCATGGCAGACATTTAGGCCTACTGTTAAATTGTCAGTAAATAAAAGTTAGTTTTTAAGCAGCTCTTATTCTAGAGACTAGCTAATTACAGCTTACCAGTAAAACAGACAAAAAGTGCAGACAACAAAGTTCAAAAATTCTACTCAACACTGTTTATTTCCCCCATGTTAAGGGACTCGGTTCTCCTTTTTCACTTCTTTCTATTTACTTTTCTTATCAACAGATGGATTGTCAATGTCATGGAGCTTAATCCCTAACTTTAAGTAGATTGAAGTCCTGCCACACTGAAATGCAATCATCGTCCGAGTGCAGCTGGAAGCCGCACTCAGGGGCATGACAACAATCAGAAAAATGCCTGAAAGTGTTCTTTTCCAGGAGGTATTAACGTCCATATAAAGGAACGCTGATTACGATTCCTAACAGGCTCGTTATATTTATTAAATCTATTCATACTGCATTAATTGCTGAGTCTATAATCAAGATTTACTGAATTACTACTTAAGCATGATAAAAGTGTTCAGATAACGAAACTACATACAGACAGACATAAAGCAGGAGGCGTTTGTTTGTTGCTAAAAGGAAGCTCTTACATTACAGTCTATTGTTTGACTATGCATGGCAATCATATCGCCACCTACTGGATAATTCACATAAATATGCTAATGTTTTTAATTGCTGTACATTACACACACTTGTTTTAGTTCATTAAACAGATCTAGTGATGCAGAAGTAATGGTGTCACTGATCAAAATGTGTGTATTATGATGATACCATTTGTGTATTTAATGTTTTCTTTTCAGTGCCAGCGATTAGAACATTTCAAGTTTGCCGAGATTTCCAGAACACCACTGTATGGTTCTTAACCCTGTTCCATGTTTAGATTATACACGAGTCAAACACTTACTCAGAGTATCGGTCATAGAAAGGTGAGCGGAGCAGGTAGTAAAGCAGGAGGAAGGCTCGTCTCCTCATCTCGGCCCTCTCTTTGCGGTTCAGGGTCTTCATCATGTCAGACAACAAACTGAAACTGTCCGTAAACAAAATGTTAATGACTTAGGAACTGACATGTTTGTTCTAACAGACAGACAGAAAGAGAACGAATGCTTCCTTTACCTCGTTATCTCCAGGATGCCGGAGATGAGCCACGGCTTCCAGGAACGCCTGCCGCAAATTCCTAGAGCGGTCACTGAGAGTGTACGGCGTTAAGGTAAACACACCTTCACATGCATACATTGTTATAGTGTAAATCCTTATTAATAGGAGTGGTGTGATATACAGTCACACCTGTATACCTACACAATCATGCGATTATCTAATCAGCTGCTCATGAGGCATTAGTGCAAGGCATAAAATCACGCAGATACGGACTGACAGCTTCAAGTAACGTTCACATCAACCACCAGAATGAAGAAATGAAGGGGAAAAAAAAAAAAAAAAATATATATATATATATATATATATATATATATATATATATATATATATATATATATATATATATATATATATATATATATATATATATATATATATACACACACACACATTATATATATATATATATATATATATATATATATATATATATATATATATATATATATATATATATATATATATATATGTGTGTGTGTGTATATATATATATATATATACATATATATATATATATATATATATATATATATATATATATATATATATATATATATATATATATATATATATATATATGTGTGTGTGTATATATATATATATATATATATATATATATATATATATATATATATATATATATATATATATATATATATATATATATATATATATTTTTAACATGGCATGTAAGCTGTGTCTAGATTCGAGTATTTCTAGATCTGCTGATCTGGGATTTTCTTCTACAACACTTGCTGGAGTTTACTCAGAATGGTGCAATAAAGAAATCTGCAGACTGAACCAATTTGCTAGTGAGAGAGGTCATGGCCAGACTGGTTCAAGCTGACAGAAATGCTGCAGTAACTCAGATAACCACGCTGTACAATTGTGGTGAGCAGAAAAGCATCTCAGTATATACAAAACATCAAGATTAATGCAAAGGATTTTGATTAAAGACCATATTCTGACAAATATTTAATGAAAAGAAATTAATTTCATTTAACAAATTTAATACCTGCACTGCTTCTACAACATTATGTAAGGAATACACTTGAGGTGTTCTGTTATAGGAAAACAATTAATGTTGGGGTGTTGTGATTGCTGCTGTTTTCCTATAACAGCAAGTCCTGAAATGGTTTAATCCTCTAATACCGTAGCAAACAATTTCTTACTTATTAAAGAGTGATGCATCATACTCTTCATCATTTTCTTTCTCATCCTGAAGACTTTCCTGTATCAGCAAACTCAAAGGAACACCCATACAAGTCCCTGGGTAACCAAACAATATTTTCATTGTTGCTCACTTGGCTCGCATTAGGATACAGTGCACTATGGGTCGAGCGATGTACAGTGATTCTGCAATAGTCTCCTGCAGGCCCAGAGGGGTGGGGCTTGCCTGTAGGTCCTCCTCCTGCTCCCTCCTCTTCCTCTCTCTGTGAGGGTCACCCCATAGCCGACTCTGCAGTGATGATGCTGAAGGTAAAACAATAGGGGTTCTCTTGTCATTTCAGTGCACTAAAATACACAGATATGGATGCAGATAAGAGAGAAGAACTGTTCAGTGTCCCAACCCAATCTGCGGCATATCAAATGCTGCCTGATTTGTACTGTGCATGACAACATACTGCATTTATGTAAACGTGGAAAGATTACAGTTAAAGCATTAGATTTGGAATAATAATTTTATCCTTAAATTGCATTTTTCCCCTCTTATGTGCACTTGTATGTTATTTGTTTACATTTCCATAAAGGTTGATCATCATGTATATACACCAATCAAAACATTCATTCAGTCATAACGTTATGAGCACTGACAGGTCAAGTGAATGACACTGATTATCTCCTCATGATGGCACCTGATAGTGGGTGAGATATATTAGGCAGCAAGTTTGTCAAGGGCCAAATTGTGATGGCTAGACAACTGGATCAGAGCATCTTCAAAACTGCAGCTCTTGTGGAGTGTTCCCAGTCTACAGTGGTCAGTATCTATCAAACGTGACCCAGACCTCAATCCAATCGAGCATCTGTGGGATGTCCATGCCTTGATGGGTCAGGGCTGTTTCGGCAGCAAAAAGGGGACCAACACAATATTTGGCATAATGTTATGCCTGATCAGTGTATAAAGTGTAAAGCATACAGGCACACCCAGGCACTATGAGTAATACCTGAACTGTGTCCCCTGCCTGATTTGGTGCCATATATCTGGTAGTTAAGCAGATTAGAGGCTTATGCACAATACCTCCTGTATAAGCTTTAGCTTCCTGTACAATTTAAAATACATTACACTAAAGTGCTCTGACAGAAATATTACGAAGTCTTACCACTTCTCAAAGGTCTCACCACTCTCCCTGAGCGCTGTCCGATGAATGTGATGTCTTCCTCGGCGCTGCCCTGATCTAGAAGGTGAGAGTTGTATGTAAGACACCACACTTTTCTACAGGAATCAAATATCATTCACTTGTCTTCACCAAATGCTTTTTCATGGGAAATCCGGAGGCTATCCTGGGAGAAGTAGGCATGAGTACAGCCTCTATAGTATACGATCTATCACGGTGCTCCATACACACACATACACACACCCCTAGGAGCAATTCAGAGAAGCCAATTCATCCACTGGCAAGGGGTGTGGAGAAAGCAGAGAACCTGGAGGAAACCCAATATGCCAACATGCTTTAAATTTTGTAGCCTGCAAGACTATACATGCTCTAATAATGTAAGGCAGCTCTGAAGAATTATGATGAGAAATGATGATAAACTGCAAGTATGACTCTTTCTATTGCTATCGGATCAAAGCATGAGACTTTTGAAATCACGTTATTCCCTTTTTACTGTTTACTGAAGGAACTGGAAAGAACAAATAAAGACACGATCAAAGACTAGTGTGGTCCCTCAGCTCAATAGCTTTGTCAACTAACAAAGCAGGAAGTGAAGGTTGTGTTCTTTATTGTCATTAAAGTGTTACCCAATCAGAGGGGAGCAACTGCTTGAGGCAATCACTCGATGCATCTATAATGTTCTACATGGGAAACTCATATAAAACACCCAAACAACAAAGGTATTAAAAAAAATCACTAACACACAACAACAGTAGAAGAAAGAAACAAAATAGTCCTTTGTTCTAAAGGAAAGGCTCTTGCATGCACTCTTACCTCTGTTATACAGCTGTATGTCTCTGTCCAGAGGGATTATGGGAGGTGACGTCTGGATGCCTGATTTGTACCAGAAGAGCAAGAGGATGCGCAGGATGGCTCTGCGGATATGAAGGAAGAGGATAATGGCATTTTCAGCGATGGTGTTATCAACCTTACAATCTAGAGTGCCACGCTTAAGACTTTTACTTCGCTATCTGGATGAGGACGACGACCAGCCAGCGCCCGGGTTCTCTCCACAGCTTAGCGGCTGCCATCTCAGTGAAGACTTCCACATACTCCAGGACAGAAAGCCAAGTTAGCAGCTTCTGCTGGGAGAGAGACTGTTGCAACACACACACACACACACACACACACACAGAGTTCACTATGAGCTGCTTTTGTGCAGGTCAAAAGTGCTGATACAGAGTATTTTCAAATGCCACCATAAACTCAATATAAGTTCAAGCTTTCTCTACGGAGCTCCATTAAGGCCAGTGTGAAAGAAGCCGAAGGTCATGAATTCCATCTCGTTTCCCCTGCGCCCCAGGCTGAGTGTTGCATTTATTGCACCACTGAAAGTGCCTCAGTCTGTAAATGTGTTTATTTCTGAACACTGAGGTTGGAAAACTCAATGATAAATATGTCGCTCTAGCACAAATTAAGAAATAAAGAGGTCTCAGGATACTGGGCTCCAACACACATTTTTCAGGATTAGACTCAATCGGTGTAAGGAAATACAGCAGTACAGGGACTGGAAGTTAAGCCAAAGATGGATAAATACAAGCGGCAATACAATATGATGCATTTTAGAGCTCTTTCGGTGTAGTGCGATACATTGCAATGTCATTGCAAAACAATATAATTGGGTTGCTTTTAATTCTAGTATTTTCTGATCAGTTGATGTCAGAAATGAATGCAACACACATACGAGAGAGAAAATGAAAAAAAATACAAAGAGACTATGCATAAGGAAGCTAAAATATAATCGGCCTCTATACTATTTAATAGCTACAGTAATATTTTATTTGGATTCATGATTATTATTATTTATTTTATAGCAGAAGATAATAAAGAACAACAGGCACAAAGGCCACACCTCATGTTGGAATATTAACAAGAAGCCACACCCCTTACATGGGATTGCTGAGGCCATGCCCTCTCATTGGTTTGCTGAGGCCATGTCACCTTCACAAGGACCGCTTTATCAGAAGCCACACCTCCATTACTGAAGCTGAAAGGTAGAGGCCACGCCTCCTACCATAAGACTGACAGGCACAGAAGCCCCGCCTATTTTACTGGACTTGCATGCATGAAGGTCATGCCTGCTTCATTCACTAAGTCTAACATAGACCATACTTCCTACACTGAGACTCATAGGCACTTAGGCCACACCTTCAACAACAAGACAAACACTTAGGCCACACCTCTTTCACAGGCACCTCTTTGACTTCTTTGGCATCATTAAAGTTGCCCCATCATATACTGTCACAGTGCACATTTAGTCAACAACTTGCTCCATTGATTGTCCTACTGTTCTGCTTTCTTGAGCCGAGGACACGCTGTTCCCTTTCAACTCTCACAATTCAACTCATCTCCAAACAACTTTATGTGCGTTACTATGCCAACAACACACAGGCCCACTGCTTTCTATCGGTGCCTTATATAAGTGGACTGGCTGCCAGGAAAAAAAAGCTTGGAGAGAAAGAAATGGAGAAAGTCAGACAGAAAGTGGGATGAGACTGAGAAAGGAACATCTACAGGAAATTACCACAGGCAGAGTCCTGGAGAGAGCCTTCCTGAGAATGTCATCATTCAGCAACACCAGCAGATTTGATGCTGAATACACTGCAAAACAAAACAGGCAAAGAAGTCAGGACAAAATGAAGCACTGACAACTCTTTCCAATTTGTTAGTGTTTCTTCAGTTTTACACAAATAATTTAATGGATTCAATGCCACTGTAATGCATTAGAAAAAAATAGTTTGTTATAGAATATAATGTTGTATCAGCTCTAATGTTAAGTCAAGTCTATAGAATACAGCACGCATTAGTTCTTCCTGCATACTATGTATCACGACTATACCGGAAATCTGCTCTTTCTGCTCAAAGCAGAAGGACAGAAAGGATAAGGACAAAAAAAATGTATTGTAATTATATTTCTTTCTTAAATATGATAAATAAGCAATTATTGATACACATATCTAAAACGGCCGAGACTGACTTGAACTGATGAAATAGTTAATGACATATGCCTCCATTTCTGACATGTTTTGCTCAACTTGGCAACAAAAGATAGAGCCAACCGGATTAATAACAGTGTCAGATAGCAGCTGATACACATTGCTTTGATAAAACAAACAAACAAACAAGACATTGGTGCAGTGATGGAAATAACATGTAGGCATGCAAAAAATTGTAGACAATTGTTTAGTTCAAAAAAATATAGAAAAATAAAAAATCAATGTGTTATCAGTGTTTGTTATCAACCAGGCCAACACACCGATAATGCAGAAGCATATTAAAATAAAATCACCTGAAAGCAAACCTGTTTGTGTGCCATGTATCTGATATTAAAGCCTTGTATTGCACTTCACACACAATGTGGTAAAGAGACATGTGCAGTAACTTCATATATTACTGAGGGCGGTTAAATTCAGACTATTTTAGCTTGCACAGATTAATGAGAAGGTAAATGAGGTCTAGGTGAATTAAGCCAATTTAGACAGACATGTAGAGAAAGTTCAGGGAACAAACAGGGATAAAAAGTAAAAAACAAAAAGTCTACATGTAAAAACATGTTAAGTTGTTCCTTATCATTTTGTTTTAAATTATATTATGAGGGAAAAACAATTAACAAACACAAATGCCAAATAGCCATTTCCATTTAATTTAATCTGATTAAAATGTTATTTTGTCAATTAATACACATGGATAATAGATTGTTAAAAATATATGTTCATGAACAAATAATAAAATAAAAACCAGAAACTCTAGTCTGGCTCAAAAGCATATTTTCATTTGCAAAAGAATCTGACAAAGTCCAATTTAACAAAGAAAATATTAATATGTAACTTTTCTTCTTTACAAAAATGAATTAATTGTACTATTTGTAACTTATAATATTACTATTAATAATGCTAGTTATACTACACAATGAGTAGAATTACATAAGGAGAAAACAGAAAAGACAGTGGAAACCAATACTATTATGTTTGTAAGTGACTCTTACCCAGCTCTGAAAGTTCATGGGAGTCTGAAAAGCGGCCTGTAACAGAAAAACAGTTTTTTTGTAATCATGCTTAAAAGATTTTTTTTATTTTGTCATCATGCTTAGAAACAAAATACGCGCCCCAAACTGTAGATTACTGTCTGTAACATGTTAAGTCACACACACTGATGAAGCTCAGTTTTGAGAGTATACTGGGACATACACCGATCAGGGATAACATTATGAGCAGTGAGTGGTGACGTGAATAAGACTGATGATCTCCTCATCATGGCACCTGTTAGAGGGTGGGATATATTAGGCAGCAAGTGAACATTTTGTCCTCAAAGTTGATGTGTTAGAAGCAGGAAAAATGGGCAAGAGTTTGACGAAGGGCCAAACTGTGATGGCTAGACCACTAGATCAGAGCATCTCCAAATCTGCAGCTCTTGTGGAGTGTTTCCGGTCTGCAGTGGTCAGCATCTATCAAAAGTGGTCCAAGGAAGGAACAGTGGTGAACCGGCGACAGGGTCATGGCTCATTGATGCACGTGGTGATCCAACAGACGACCTACTGTTGCTCAAATTGCTGAAGAAGTTAATGCTGGTTCTGATAGAAAGGCGTCAGAATACACAGTGCATGATGGATCAGGGCTGTTTTGGCAGCAAAAGGGGGACCAACACGATAGTAGGCAGGTGGTCATAATGTTATGCCTGGTCGGTGTAATTATGGCATAGTTTGCAGTTTGCATAATTGGATCCTGGGCAGCTACCTAGAACAAATGCAGTATTTAGAAATAACTTCCTGCATTGAAGCATGGCAACTCGGCTTTCACTACACATTAATTCTCTGGTACTTTCACTTCCTCGAAGCCTCTGACCTGCTATTAGATAAGACAGAGTCCGCACTGCGCTCTCCAGCTGCGCCGTAACACCCGGGTTCCGGGTGACGTAATCCCGGTAGCGCTGAAAAAGGTGTGCAATTTGCTCTAAATAAGGTCGAGACATTTGGGCAAAGCTAATTAGCGCAACATCCCATGAAAGCTCATTAATCAAAACGCGCAACGGAACGTGAATGACACTTCCGCGATGCAATGCGCTTCCGGCAACAGCGTGACAACGTCCTGTTGAAGGCGGAGAGGAATTTAAAGGCACCGCGCACTCTGAGCGCGCTTAACGGAGGGGTGTGCTTTCCTATACAAGGAAAGTAAGTAGACTTTATTTGTCACATATACATTACTGCACAGTGAAATTCTTTCTTCGCATATCCCATCCTTGGGGGTTGGGGTCAGAGCACAGGGTCAGCCATGATACGGCACCCCTGGAGCAGGGTGGGTTAGGGGCCTTGCTCAAGGGCCCAACAGTGGCAGCTTAACGGTGCTGGGGCTTGAACCCTGATCTTCTGATCAACAACCCAAAGTAAAGCAGGTTAAAAGGAGACTAGCTATCATGAGTTTACATGCTTATATCCATTATCTTTTCAAGAGGGATTTGTGAGACATAATCAAGAGATTCATGTTATAATGGCCTTAAATATTTCCTTTATATTGGAGCACCATATAAAATATGAATTTAGCACTTACAGTGTTTACTGTCTCTATGTTTTCGATCTATGTTTGTCTGCATTACCTGTTTTTGTTGTGTGTAGCACCTTTGGTCTAGGAGGAATGTTGTTTCATTTCACTGTGTACTGCATCAGCTATATATGGTTGAAGTGACAATAAAGCTTCTTTGGCTTCTTTGAAGAGTACAATAATTTACACACTGCTTTGGATGTGGTAGCTTAGTGGTTAAGGTGTTGGACTAGTAAGTTTGAATCCCAGGTCCACCCAGCTGTCACTGATGGACCCCTGAGCAAGGCCCTTAACCCTCAATTTCTCAGTTGTTTAAAATGAGATAGATGTCTGAGAAATGAGAAAATGAGATGTCTGTCATATGCCGTAAATGTAAAAATAGGAAACTTTGGAAAACTTAATGTCAAGATAATATCAAAATAATCTCTGTTTCAGGAAGGGTGTTTTATTATATCTAACTTGGCTATGTAGCCTAAATTCATTGAATAGTATGTTATGACGGCCACTTTACCCCCAAACAGCAGGTTCATTCTTTTGAAATCTGCTTGTCAGTGGGATAGCTGAGACTGGGATTAGGCAAACTGTGGATGTTTGTCCCAGAATTGATTTCTCTAGGTTTAAAAACAAGTTGCTGTGGCTGTGAGTTTTTATATCTGCCAGAATACAGCAGTCGGCGCTTTCCTGCCGGTCCTGCTTGACCAATTCATGGATTTGTTGCGCTTTAGACGCAAATCAGTTTCTGCTTCCTCCTGATAAGCCCACTTTAATATTTAATGTAAAAGCTAATGAGCACCAGAGGTTACAGTAGTAACCTAACCTTGAGGACATGTCCAGGCCATGTGATGAATGTTCATGCTGATGACGCATTTACAGGAAATCTGCATTTCAGTTTTGTCAAGAAAATAAAACCATTGGTCTTAATATCATAATGTTCTCTGCTGTGTTTAAGATGACAGTGAACTCAAACTGAATATTGAATTCAGTTTGAGAATATTATTGTAATTTATATTGATGATATTTGAGCCTGTGGATTTTATACTTCAAACTTAAAGGATCTGAGCAGCCATTTTCTATGCAGCACACATAATAATAATAATAATAAAAGGGGTGAAACACAGTGTCACTCTCTGTGTCTGTTTAGTGAGTCTATTTATCTGAAGTGTGTTTAGCGTTCATAAAAGTATGAATTTATATTTGGATTGAAATATGAAGAGGGTGTGACCTAAACTGAATGCTTATTTTATGTTATCAGCTAAGTCTTGCCTATCATACAACTATCCTTATCATATATGCCATCCCTCTCACATGGATGGTTGTGGCATCATCAATAAGAGAGAGCAGGATTGTTTTTTACAGGAGTGTTTTCTCACATAGTCATTATTTTTGTTGCCTGCAACATTTTTATATTAAAAAACAACATCAAGGGTGAGCCTATGCATTTGTCACGAAGCCACAGTAACCTGGGCAAGTGGTTATTTTTTAGTCTGGCACTTTGTGCGTGTCCGCTTAGTGACCTATAAATCTGCTTAGCAACCAGCACTCACCCACAGTGATGAACACTGCATCATTACAACATTAATCTGAAATGGTCTAAAGACATGAAATGGGCTTAAATATTATCAATATAAGCATGTCATACTGCTGGGAATGATTATACAAAAAAGTACTTAGTGTAATAAAAAATGGATTATAGAACTCATCTCATCTAGTATTTACACAGACTGACCTCTTCCAGTTTGGGGAAAGCTTAGAAAGCATAGAAAACTATAATGACTCGAGAATTAAAGGTAGTCTTTTGAAACATAGTGAAATATAAGAGTCAACTGGCAAAATAGCCTCCATTTTAACCAGAGCTTTTCCTGAGAATATTAAAACCAGTTGAGGATGGAGTATAAGTATAGACTAAGCATTATCCCAGTAGAGGAGATTAGAGCGGTCAGAAATCTCATTTTGTCAATTTAAACCCTTGGAGCTGTAAGACCAGGCCTTCCCCTGACAAAGCTGCAGCCTGCCTCAAGTCTGCAGATTTTAAAGTGAGGGATGACACTTATGATCTAATAGAGCAGTTTGATGACAACTGTGTCTCAAGAGCATTGCATTTCCTGTCATCCATCAGCTGCAAGTGATCATTAGGATGGGAAGGAAGTTAAGTTTATGCACTCCTGAATGTAACCTCTGTCTTCTCTTCTCTTCTCTTCTCTTCTCTTCTCTTCTCTTCTCTTCTCTTCTCTTCTCTTCTCTTCTCTTCTCTTCTCTTCTCTTCTCTTCTCTTCTCTTCTCTTCTCTTGAGGACACTTCTTTCAGACAATCCTCTAGTGCCTGTGGGCCAAATGCATTCATCTTGTAAGCTAGTTCAGATAAAAGCACCTGCAAAAGAAATAAACAAACATTAGATTAAAGCAATGATTTAAAAAAGAAGAATACATTTGCACAATATTCCCGTTTCCTTAAATGCATGTTTGCTGACCAACATTCGCGTCTTTAATTTTGTACTGGAGTTACAGTAAGAGAAATGAGTGTCTATCTCACAGTTATTACCATAACACAAGCCCAAATCTTTATATAACAATTTATATAACATCGTAAGTGCCATAATCTCATTTAAAAAGCTACAGTGCATCAGATTCTTTGTTAAAAATGAATAAAAACATGATTATTGAGCTAGGGAACAAAAAATACTGTATAATGTGATTTACTGAGTTGCTGTGAGTCACCCTGAGAAGTCCTGTAATAGTAATTCAAAATCAGCACTATGTCAGGGGTGGGGTGTCATTGTGAAGTGTGAATTGGCTCAAAATCTTCATGCATACACAATACACCAGGGCTGATACTTAGAAAAATCATCATACCACAGAATATTCGATCAGTGCTAGTGTAACAAGTAATATATGCAGGCCCAGAGATGTATATTGTGTGTATATTAAATAAGGGGGAAAAACAGAATAGATCTTATCATACTGTTAGAGCCAAATATAAAAACTCATAAATAAAAACACAAAGTTGATGATTATTGTCCTTCTGCAGAACCTCTCAAAGTGTTGTCATCTTATACCACAGAAATATTTATTCAGGAACGGCCATGTCATACATTTTGTCAGTTAAGCCACATTATAATAGCTTTAAGCATTCATTTACTTGTTATGTTGTTGAGAAACAGCAAATCCCTCTATCCTGAAGACTTTCTTGTTTTCATTCTTCTTCTTTTGGCTTTTCCCTTCAGGGGTCTCCACAGCGAATCATCTCTCTCCACCTATCCCTATCTTCTGCATCCTCAACACTTACACCCACTAGCTTCATTTCCTCATTTATTACACCCATATACCTCCTCTTTGGCCTTCCTCTTTGCCTCCTGCCTGGCATCTCCATGTCCAACATTCTCCTACCAATATACTCACTCTCCCTCCTCTGTACATGTCCAAACCATCTTAATCTTCGTCCCCCGAATGTCCAACACGAGCCGTCCCTCTGATGTACTCGTTCCTAATCCTGTCCAACCGTGTCACTCCCAAAGAGAACCTCAACATCTTCAGCTCTGCTCCCTCCAGCTCTGACTCCTGTCTCTTCCTCAGTGACACTGTCTCTAAACCATACAGCATGGCCGGTCTCACCACCGTCTTGTACACCTTCCCCTTGATTCTCGCCGATATCACACAGAACTCCCGACACCTTTCTCCACCCATTCCAACCTGCCTGCACTCGCTTCTTTACCTCGTACTTTCTTGTTTTCATTGAAAAACTTAGTTATAGCATTACCACTGGATGCTCCAAAACGCTGACACTAGAGACTCATTCCACAAATGTTAAATAAACCTCCTCCTCAAGGAAAACCTCAACAATTAGACGCAGTTTTAGTCAGTATGCCATGCACTGCTTATAAATCTATTACAACAAGCAAATGAATTGAAACCTTTGACTTGCATTCCAGCCACAACTACTGTCTGAGTCTTTCTGTTTCAGAAAATTAATCAAAATTTACTCATCAAGCAGAATAGAGAACATTTTAGTATAAGCTACAATAAATACTGTGCCTTGTTAATAATACATCCATTAAAGTATAAATCTAAATCAAGTTCCAGTGAAGTCTTCTTTTTTATTTTTTTTAGACTGTGGCTGTCGTTGTCTACCAGTTTGCTCCAGGACAGGCTTGAAGCCCAAACGTCCTTTCTGTCTGTATGTGAACATCAGATGTCACAGTACTGCACTAGAAATGTCCAGTAATGCACTGACAGATGAAACTCTCCTTTACACAGCACTCAAAGCACTGGGGAGGCTTCTGATTGGTAGGAATCCTGACGTTTACTCCTCCACTGTAAATAATTAATCACTGTCCACAGTTAATAATTAAAAACATGTCATTTTGATCATTTGTAATTATAGTATGTGTCTCTGGATAGAGAGTTTAGGGTTGAGAGAAAATACAGAGGTGCATCATAACTTTTCTCTTCCATCATAGCCAAAAACCACATGAATATTATGTTATTCATTTCTATACAAAATCCTCCGGACCACATTTGTTTTTCAAGAAATCTTGAGTTCTGTTCTCAGATAATTTTGCTTCATTAAGGAAACGAAGATGTCTAGAAAGAGACGTAATAATATTAATAATAATAGTAGTAGTAATATTACTTAATAATATGTTCAGAATGAGAAATATTGCATATTCAAGAAAGTTTCGCTTGATATCTTGCAAACTTCCCTTTCCTTTAATATTATTAAAAAACTTTTTCAGACCTCCACCTCCACGCAGCTGACACTTTTACATTTACATTTATTCATTTGGGAGACGCTTTTATCCAAAGTGAAGCAGAATCAAATCCAAGAACAAATCTATTAAAGGAACAGGTTCAACAAGAATGAAATTTATAGAATATCTCTCTCTCCTCACAAGAAGCCTTGATGAAAATAAAATCCAGCCCTTTCTAACTAGTTACCAGCTGCTAAAACTTGGGTAACTAAAACCATAATTAACCAATAACACAATCATAAAATAGCAGAAAACAACTAACGAACAACTGTAATTATATTACCTAATTAATGCACAATTGTACCATTTGACACACCTATTGGTTAATTTTATAGACGGCAGTGTGTCATACCTTTATTCACAGGAGGTCAAAAACTACCTATACAAATTTGTTTGAAATAACGAACAACGTAAGGCTGATAAGATTAGATAAGATAAGAGTGTGTGATGATTTAGACATTCGGTTTGCACATAAATCTATGCTAAATGGCTTCATATTATTTTCTATCAAAGACTTTCTCATCCTAGAATTTCAGTCACATGATTCAACATATTTGTCATAGGAAGTGCAACTCAATTTCAGCTAACTTGCAAATATTTGCTAATGTTAGCACTGCTTGCGTCTGAGATAAGCTTCCCACTTCTGGCTAGCTAGCTAGCATCGTGTCAATGCTGGGAGGATCTGCTGCACTGCTGCTTGATGAAAATGTTTCACATGTAGTCAGGTTTATTAGAGCAGTAATATTTACAATATACAGTAAATAATTCTTTACTGGTGTTGTACTGTTATTAAAAAATCTTGTTAATGAAGCACAGAGACAATAACATTGATATAGTGTGATGTTACGTTAAATGAAGAATGAGTTCCCCTTGCTTGTTAGCTAATATATTCCTACATTAGCACTCACACATATTTTTTATTTTGGCACAGGATTTAAACCTGACACAGCCCTTCTATCTTATCTGGGCTTGGGTCCGGCACCGAGAGTTATCCCCTCAGCGGCTGGGTTGGTTTCCTGCCAGGGAATCAAACCCAGGCCATGGCAGTGAGAGTGCGGAATCCTATCGCTTGAATTTATTTTGGATTCTACTACTACTACTACTACTACTACTACTACTACTACTACTACTAATAATAATAATATTACAAGGCAGTCAATGATAACCTAAACAGCACTTTGACAGGAAAGCATCTATGTAAACATAAACAGATGGATGTAAGAAAGTAAGCTGAAGGTTTTTCATTACGGTGCTTTTAGAAAAGAGCTGAGGGAAATGCAGAAATCCAGGCTCTGTGTTGATTTAATCTAAATGATATGCCAATCAGTTAGCATCTGTTATTTAATTAACACGTGAAATACATACTCCAGAGGCTACAACCTTTCCTACAGGCTGCCGTAAATACTTGCATTTTGCAAGAAAGAAGAGAGAGCTAAATCAAGACTATATTTCACACTTCTTCATTTTGACCTAGTGAAATTTCTCAGCCCTCCGTCTCGGCATTCTCGGCACTCGCACGCCGATGCCTTATGCAGATCTCTTTCTCGGTGGAAATGGAGATGGAAAAGCACGTCGGATGGAGAGGACGGCGCCAGCTGCACATTCCCTGTCCCTGGGTGTGTGTGACGTGCGGCTGAGAAAGCAATCTCATGGTAATGAAATCTCCCGTGGAAACGTACACCTGGCCAATCTCGGCGTAATGAAAGTTAGCCAACACAAACACCTGGGCTGAGGTGCAGTGAGATGGGCTGGAGGCCGCAAGGCTCTGACACACACCTCCCTTCAGGCCGTGTTCTCGTTCAGATGGAGGCAGAAGGGTCCATGTGGGACCTGTCTGATTAGTTGAGTAGTCATTACGCTGCTGTGGCAGGTAGGACAGATTGAGCCAGGAAGAGGGAGAGAAGACCATTCCGGTAATAGAGAGGTTTATAAAGATATGAAGGTAATTGAAACCAACAGGATTTTTTTTTGCTCTAATTTAACTTTTAATTTTTCAGAGTAGAATAATGAATAGCATATTAATAAATACTTACATAAAGCTCTAATCCCTGACCAGAATAAAATGCTTACGGAAGATGAATAAATGATTAAATGAATGAATTAATTAATAAAACGAAGTGTCACAATGTTTAAGTATTACTCCAGAGTGTATTCCAGGAACACTGGTCTTGAGATTACACCCTGGATGGAATGCCAGTCCATCACTTGGCACCTTGCACACACACACACACACACACACACACATCCACACCTAAAGGCAATTAAGAGTAGACAATCCACCTATGAGCATGTTTTAGGAGGAAACCACACAATTCAAACATAGCCCATGTGAAAGATGTACTAAGAAACTCCAGACAGACTGCTTCAAACATGGACGCTCAAACCATGAGGTGCCAATGCTACCCGCTGCCTCTGCTCATAAGACTATTATTTCAAATTATAGAAGGTTGGAAAGGTGGTAATTTATATGACCCTAGGACATGTAATTAAATAGTAAATGGAATAAATACATTCACTGACTGCCTTTTAAGGTTTTTAAGGAACCTGCTCATTCATGCAATTATCAAATTAGCATGACTGATCGGATAACTGCATGATGTGGCAGGAAATTATGTAGATACAGGTCAAGAGCTTCAGGTAATGTTCACATTAAAACATCAGAATGGGGAAAAATATGATCTCAGTGACCATGGTGTGGTTGTTGGTGCCAGATGTGCTGGTTTGAGTAAGTATTTGTCACATATACATTATAGTGCAGTGAAATTCTTTCTTCACATACTAGGGTTAGCCATTATACAGCACCCCTGGAGGGGGGGTGGATATGGTTTTGAGGGCCATTGATGAGGCTTGAACCGGTCTTCTGATCAACAACCTAGAGCCTTAACCACTTAAGCTATGACCGGCCAATATGCTGCAAAGTTTTCACAAAATGGTGTAAAAAACAAAACACCATCCAGCAATTGACAGAAAAGAGCCAGACTGGTTTGAGGTGACAGGAAGGCTACAATAAGTCAAACATGCCCTCTTTAAAATCATGATAAGAAGAAAATCATCAAACCTTGAGGTGAATAAGCTACAACAGCAGTAGACCATATTAGGTTCCACTCCTGTCAGCCAAGAACAGGAATATGAGGCTACAGTGGGCTCAGACTCATTGAAACTGAACAGGTAAAGATCGGAAAAGTAGCAGATGAAGTCCATCCCTTTATTTAAAAAATTTGCCGGCATAAGTTTTCTTTAATATTAGGGCTTTCAGGTCCATCCTAGTGCATTGTAAAATTATGGCCAGTTACTTAAATTAAATTGTCACAAACACAAACTCTTTGAGCATCACAAAAACAGGAAAATGAGAAAATTGCTCAGAATATAAGGAATAAGTATCACTACAAAACTAGCAAACAGACCAATAAACATTAAGCAAACAACAGGGTCCAAAAGAGGCACAGGTCGATCTGGATGTACTAAGGTTTTGAAAAGGATAGATGTAATCATTGTCAAGAACAAAGAAACCCATTTTTTTCTCTGTCGGCTTGTTCTGATACTGACACTTAACATACAGCAAACAAGCATAGCAGGATAAACTCTTCATACATTCACCTTCAGTGGCAACATAAGTGCCATGGAGATGAGTATCTCTGGACAATACACTGGATACAGACACCCCCCCAAACCCCTACAGACACATATACATTCAGATACAGAAGCAGTGTATAGCCATTTCACCTCCTGGCATGCTTTTTGGAGGTGGGAGGGGATTTCAGCATGGAGCAAGCACAAAGAATCTAATCTACTGAAACTAAGGTGATTTAAACAATAAACCATAAGGACATACATAAAACTTTGGTGAACACAATTAGAATAATGGTGACTGGGAGTGTGGGAGAGCAGGTGGTTGCTGAGAGTGTGAGCCCAAGGTGGCAAGTCAGTGATGTGTGATGATGTGACATTAATGGTCTCTGTATAATCTGTATTGTGTTTTTCATTCTGCCTATGGTTTTTGATTGATGTTTATTATTTTAGGATCATGAATAATGATTTCATTCATGATTGGATTTGAAAAAAATATCTATATATATTTTCTTAAAGAAATAACACAGCTGAAATAAGACTGATTTTATCTATTAAGGTTAAATACTTATTGTTAGGTATGTATACGGATATGAGTCCTTGCTTGCAATTTTGGCCTCAGACTGTTGAGCCCTCTCGGCTGGCATGTGTAATAATTTTACATGCTCTCTAGTTCAAAGAGCAAGAATATGTGCCTTGAGTGCAGTTATGATCCCGGGTTCTTGCCTCCAGCTGTCCGAGGTTTGTTTTGCAAGATGCGATTGAATCCTCTTTATTGCTCTTGGGTGTCACTTCTGGTGCTATAACCCTGCCATGCATGCACATTTGATTAGGCCAGATGATAAGGCATCAGATGATTAGGCTAGGCTAATAATAATTTAATGTTTACTTTGTTTTGTACAACTAATCTACTCACAAAACAACTTTCTAACTAGCTAAGTATCATTCAGATCGTTTAAATGTGATCCAACTTAAAATGTCTGAGTACGGACCTGATGATTGCTAATCACCACAAATTCGAGCCGTATATACTGGCAGAACTGGTTCCTGACAGGAAACATGGACAAAACCAAACCAGAATCCTTCAAAAGAAAGCCAAATCTCAGAAAGTCAGAGACATCTATAATTATTGAATGTTGTGCCTCAGGATCATTAAACATGAACAGTTTTTAATGCAAATCAGAAATGATGTAAAATTGAGTGGAAAACTCATTGCACTGTATGATATTTGAGAAATTCTCAGAAGCGAATATCCTGTAGTGGGGTGAAGTATATCAAAAGCTAAAATGAAAAACACCAAGGAATACATGCAGGATAGAATTAGGTGGATTTACATGGATACTGTCCATTTAAAAAAAGTAAGTTTAAAAAACTTTTCTCCGTTGTTTTGTTCTGAGACTGATAAAGCGTCTGACACACAGCAAAGTCGAACAAGCATAGCTGAATAAACTCTTCATACATACTCCTTCAGCAGCAATATTTTATCCTGGTTAGTGATATAGAGTTAAGTGTCTCTGGACAAAATATAGGAATACACTCTGGATGGGATTCCAGTCCATTGCAGAACTGGATCCAGTCCCCATCCCCAACCACCTACACACATTCAGACACAGGAGCAACCCAGTACACAGCCATTTCAGGTCCTGGCAAGTTTTTTGGAGGTGGGAAGGGATTTGAACATGGAGTAAACCTACACAGTCACATAGACAACATGCAGAGCCAATGGGTGTGCCCTGGCTGCCCACAAATTAAAGGGTAAGAGTTTCTGGTTACTATAAAAAGCACGGACTGCAGAAAGTGATTCACTTTCCTTTTTATTGTGAACAACTCCTAGTCAGTGGGGTGCTATGAGATGATGAGAAACAAGGAAATATTTTTAGCAGAGGCACCACATGAATGCAAACACTTGACGGCTATCGCTGCTAAATATGTCACAATATACAAATATAGATATAGATATGTGTGTGTGTGTGTGTGTGCATACAGTTTATTGTGTAATAAGCAGACTAACTGTCAAATAGTCTGCTTATTTACCCTAATATTGTAAAGGTTGATGGTGGAAACTGCTTTGACACTATTTAAGAGAATAAACTGGTCATTTAACAATTTCCCCCTTGCCCCTAATATAACTTACCGCCCAGGACAGATGCAAAATTTGGACCACATTACCTGTCTTTACTTTTAACACTTCTGTCAGACATTTTCACACCTCCTTTAACCCACGGTGACACCAAAACAGTGACCTTTCAGCTATTTTTACATGATTTTATGATGATTTGGACATTAGGTTTACAAAACGCTAAAGTCCGAATCTAATTTGTTCAGAATTACAGCCATGTTATATGATGTGCATTAATGCAGAGAATTTAGCTGCACTGTGATACACTCAGCAATCTCATCTCCTGATACTTCAGAATAACCGCAGTGTTGGGAAGATGAACAGTCTCTGAACAAAAAAGCCAACCATTTGATGAATTTATGTGTCTGGCAGGGCAGGGTCTGTAAAAGCTACTTCGTGAAAGGAATTGTGTGTAGCTTTTAAAAGAGAACGAGCGAGAGAGAGAGAGAGAGAGAGAGAAAGGTAGGGTATATAAATCACCTTGACGAGTAGCACTCACACATGCTTGATAACATTATTACTCTTTGGATAATTAACTGCTCTAGATGAGAGCTGGCATGTGTGCTGTAACCGGAAAAAGAGAGAAGTGCTTGGCTACTATTTTACTGTAACCACTTTTACCTACAGTGCTTTTTGTAATATGTTCCTCAATCTGTGGTGCTTAAGGTTCAATCATAGAAGGTTAGAGGCTATACGTTCAAATCCCAGGATGCCTCTGCTGCATACTTGGATTGTTTAGTGTCTGTATAAAAACTGTGAAATGAGTAACACTGTGAGTAACACTAAGCAAGAGAATGGTGCTGACGAGGCTGGCAGTTTATGAGGGATGAAACAATGAAGAGTAGTTTCCAAATGACAAGGCAACTTTTTATGATGAGGGCACACAATTCTAACAATTCACACAAACTTGTGGGAAAGGATATCGTAAGCATATTCTATATTCCAGGCCAAATATGTTGGTTTTTAGAACATGTCAGGGTCATCAGAGATCATCTTGTCAGGACAATGGAGTTGGTATTGTTGGCTAAAAGGTCATTGTTAGCTTTTTAAAAGTTTAATTTCAACTTTTGGAGCAACCATATTCATTTGTTGTGTGCTCCTATTGGTGAAAGTGTGTGCGTGTGATTATATACATGAATCCTGCCATCATATTCATACACCATGTTTAGTGTTTCCATGGTCTCATCTAGTTTGAGATACAGCTAGATTAATTTTTCAGTCAGATAAAGGTGTTATTAGTGGGCTATTGTTAATGTTCCATATAGATAAGGATATGGTTAGCTGCAGGGATAGCAACCTGAAACTCACCATATTGCTGTAGCTTGTTAACATACCGAGTTTTACTCTGTAAGCCTGGGTACCAAGCGAACAGGAAGCTTATTCCATCTCTCTTTGAATGAAAGAAATCCTGAACCATCTTTTCTTTCCTACACTCAGTGACCCCTCTCTAGTCCACAAGCTGTCTAAATGGTAAATGGATTAATGTCCATTTAAATGTTCTGGTGTTCAGGATAAACCACTCTCACTTTCCCATGTTCTGTGCACTGAGGGAGATTAAGGTATTAGCACAGCCAATTTTCTCAGAGCCTTTCTCCAAGAGAGGTAATCAGAAGAGGAACAGTATGCAAAGGAACAGCAGATGAAGGTGTGTGTTTTATGCATACACTCAGTGACATGTTGAAAAAAGGATTGATGGGGATACGCATTGCTGGAGTAGCTTACGTGTGAAGCATTTTTATTTAGCTGCTATATTAGAATTCTCTTCTTGGGGGATTGGAATCTGTCTTCTGGTTCACCTTCATGCCAGCTTCATTGTCAATTATTTTTGGACTGTTTGGTGGAAGATAAGGTGACAGTATTCTTTCGATCAAAACTAAACTCCAGTTCCATCACGTTGGCACAAGCAAGTAAACAATACGCTCCCCTGAGGACTGCACTTTTGCAAAAGTCTTCAGGTGCTCACTTGCCTCTTTTTCCAGATCGGATCCTGCTGTCTCAGTCTTCGAAGCTTCTGTATGTGACAGGAAATCGTCTTGTTGCTGTTCCTTCAAACATAGTGCTGCTTTCCTCTTCGATTTCTGAGGCCAAGAGAATCATCAGGAAATTGGTCAGATGCTGTCTTATCTCTCTGGTAAACAAAAGTGCTATTACAGGCTATTGTGCTCATATCAAAGTTCGGAGCACAGCTTTGATTTCTGTAATGGCAAGAGAAATGACTCAAATGAGCCCACTGTAGAAGCTGCTGATGGTCAAAGCAGCACATATCTCTCCTTCTATATTTTGCAGTATACATGAAGCAAAATACTCATCTATCTTTCTACCTATACAAACCTATACAAATTTATTTACGTCTCCAAACTTCCAAACTTGGCTGCATTAATTTACACATATAAGGTGTCTTCACATCCAAGTACCCATCACAACATTGGTGGAACAACGTATTTTTTTTTGCTATAGTAGGTATATGTCATTAATAGAAATGGATTTTTACAAAATAAAACAAAAGCACAACCTTTAAGAAAGGTGTCCAGTTAAAAGAAAAATCGGAACATTTCTAAAACAATTGGGAGCCAGAAGCAGTGGGATTCAAGTGCATAACCTCTAGAGCTCTATAATAATGGCTTATCCATAAATCATAGTAAAGGGCCTTAGCAGGGTTCATATCATAAATAGACATTGTCAATCTGTGCAACTGGGAAACAAGAAACAATCTTCGAAGCCTCGGATCCTCAACTCCAGGCCTAGAGCGATGGAGTCTAGCAGATTTTTTGTTTTGAAGTTGTTATAATAGGGAAAAACTCATTTTTTGCTTCAGCATTATGGCTTATTGTATGTAGGTTGATGACCAAAAAAAACTCCATTTATTTGAAATTAAATCTACAATACAATAAAATGTGTAAAATCTGATGGGGTCTGAATATTTCCTGAAGCCACTGTAAATAGCCATAAAGTTAATAGGGTCATTAAATTAAATGTTTATTAAAGTAAGTTGTCTGGTGTTACACAAGTGTACAATAAAATTCTGCCCTTTTTTTTTTTTTTTTGGAGCTTTTTATTCCTGAATTTTCCAGTGACACAATACAATAATTCCAAGCTGGCATTATTCATAGACTTATTTGTTTTTGAATTAATTCTATTGAATTCACGTGACGCATCTAATAAATATACGATTTAAACACTGGTTTAAAGAAATATCTAAGAAAAAGAAGCAGGTTTCTTACGACCATGTCTATTCAGGACCTCTAGTCTGCAACCTCAAATTTGTGGAGCTGTAAAGCAACAACACTTCCTGCTGCACCACTGTGCCAACTTGGTGTATTTTAAATCTTAAAAATCACCTTGAATGTCGCATTGTGCACATTAGCTACTGGAAGATCTATAACAAGAGGAACTGTAGGAGGAACCTACAATCAAGGTCACCTCTCAGTACTAACACCTAGAAGAAGCAAAAATAATTGCGCTTGACACTAATGAATTTTTTGAGTCCTATTATCCTGTATTTTTTCGCTGTTACTACTTTTAATTAATCTATATAAACTACATAAAATATTCCGTTTTGTTTACTCGTCCTCCAGTTTGGCTTTTATGTTTAATTTTGCCCTTACTTTTTTTTTTTTTTTTAAAGTAAATTCATTTTATTCCGTTTTTAACCTGTCACATCAAGGCAAGACAATCTCTGTAATTATGTTCTCTGCCCTCCATCAACCTGACATTGGAGGCAGGTCCATTAAAGGCAGAAATAATACATCAAGAATATAAAAATATTAAGTTAGACATTTACAATCAAATCTGACTAGGCTTACGATTAAATATTTAAAACGGCTCAGTGTAATTGCCTGATTTTGTGCTCCACTATAGGAAGTACGAAGCACTGTACAGTATATGAAGGCTGCCGTTATACTTTAATCTACATAGTAATGTTGTACTTTATAGTAACCTCTAATTTAATGAAAAAGTAGGGTTTTTTTTAAAAAAATAAAATGACACCATTACTGTGTAAAACCGTATCATATACACTGGCTTACAAGTCCTGAACAATCTTTGGGTTCAGAGCAATCCTGGCTGGTGTCACCCTGCTTTGTCACATAAAATACCAAAGCTGCTCTCTTTTTCTAATTCACCCAGAAGAGAGCAGAGATCGATGAGAATGCTGCTGCTGTAATTGGGTAATACGCCTCTTATGGCCTGTGTGTTCATGAATCAGTATGAGTGTATTACAGAAGCTATAAAGCTCAGCCCAGGCACTGGGTTGTAAATACTCAGGAATTGTGAAATATCCTAGTGGCTTTCTGATGAAATACATAACTGGGATTCAGCTACAACATCCTGGACAAGCCACTGAAATGTCTTTGATCGCAGTTTCTTGGCTTTGACCGTGCCTTTGCAAGAGATAAGAAAAAGAGCTGCAGGCAGAGTCAAGCTGCATGTCTCTGAGGCGACGTCTGAAAATCTAATACTCGGAATTCTTCAGCGGCATCTGGAAGGAACCCAGAGGACTCGAGCCCAATCCAATGCTCTGCCTCGAGTCTGCTCTGTCAAATTTAGTGCCTCCCATCTGTCAGCTGCCTCTAGGCAAGCATAGGGAATTCCCCTCAGCACTTGGCCCTCAGCAAAGAACCCGCTTAGGGAATAGAGGGCAAATCGATGAAGTGCAAAATATTTTGACTCCTGACAGTGAAACAAGGAGAGGGTGTGGCAGGCTAAAATAAGCAGAATCTCTGCACAAAGGAAAGAAATTAAACAGAGACTAGGAAGACACTTGCCCATAATCCCAAATCCCAGAGATGGATTAATCTGGATTTCCTATAAGACTGTGGAATATGATCAAAATATATTACAGAATATTCCATACAGTACATTGTACAAAAACCCTTCATCTTAACCTTAATTCTTTTTTGTTCATTCCTAATGGAATCTTACAAATGTATAATCACGAGAAGTAAAAACAAGGACAAGAAGAAAACTAGAAAATTGATAGAACAGATTGAAATGAAACATTTGGTTGCAAAAATGTGACCAAATTCTTGATTAGTATCAAATCCCAGACATCACTGTACAGAATTTTCAGTTTCTCACTCTCCTGTCTAGCCATCCTGCAGGATCCCAATTAGTGTCTGAATACCTCATTAGCAGAAAAGACTCCTCCAGATCCTCCAGATGTTAGAGTGCAGAAAAAGTCGTGGGACAATGGTAAGACCCATGGAATGTTAACCCTAAATGTGCTGCTAGCCACACTATTTATACGCTATTTTGGGCTTTCTATCTTGCGAGTTTGAGATGCAAGGAAGAAAACCTGAGACACCGACGCCTCGTTAGTGCTGATGCTGAGCCACTCAACTGAGGAAAAGACAGATTGTGTGCTACGACAATTTGCACAGATGCAGCTGAATATCATCACATCATCATCCACTGAAGGGGAAATCCTCAACAGATTATTATGGTGATGGACAGACAAATCGGGGGTAATTTTTTGGTTAACCCTCCTTCTGTTGTTCCGTTCGTTTGTTTTAAATTTTACATTGAAATCATCTGCTGTTGTTTTGGAATACCTAGCATGGTTACACAGGTGTGATTGTAAAATATATAAATATATTGTCTAATGCTCTGTTCACACATACAGTGACTCGCAGCTGCAAAACGAGCAGAAAGCATTCATTTCAATGGGATCTGCCAAATTCTGCCAACATGAGCGATAGCAAATGATAGTGACTAGACGTCCAGCGTAGTGACAACATTAAGAAAAGCAAATACAGGATGAGTCGGTGCAGTGGCTATGAATGGACTACAGTATGATTGTATGAAATATATAACATTTTAAAAGGTGCAAAGATAAATGCACACAGGACAATTGGCTTTCTTTTGACTGGATGAGTCAATGAGTGTATCATGGTTTATTTTTTTACATAGAAAAAATATGACAACATTTAATTGGACATAATTCACGAATTGTCCTGGTATCATGGTGTAGAATAAAACGTTGCAATTTTGAAATCACTGACAAGACAATTTTTATTGCTGTCCTGTTTCTTCTTCATTTTTCTCACTAGTGCCCAGGCTCCTTCCTGATTCCTTGACCTTCACTAGGAAGTGCTTTGCAATGATCAAAAAGGCCATTATCTGTTTTTAAAAACATCTGCATTCTGCCCTCCTTCTCATAGGAATACATGTAAGATGTGTGCTGACAGTTGAGGGATAAATGCCAAGTAAAAAAGCAGCCTAATTGGGCAAGGGGGAGTCTTCCAAAGGGGAAAAATGGTGAGGGCAAGTGGGTTGAAGATTGAACAGATTTAGGATACAGTCAAAGCGAATGTTCCAACTATGGCAATCATACCTCAAATACTTCAGTGTTCCTGGCTTGATGCTTACATGTAAGGACACTTATTATGCCTGCAGGAATTTCAGTCTTATTCTTCTCTAATGCTCTGTGAACGGTGAAACGGATTGACCTTGTGCGTGTTAATCTAGACAGTCAAACTTTTAATATTTTCCTTCAAGTCTAAGCAAATGAGCAAGAAGTCCTATATGGACTGTGACATTTTAGAAACAGCCTCTTCTCTAATTTATCAGTCTTGCAAACCAGGCTGTAGTTTTTTCAGGATATAGACAGAAAAAAAACCCTGTGCATTTCAGTCTAACAGGACTGACAATCTACAAATTGTTTTGTCCTCTTCCTCGTCCTTGTCTGCCTTTTATTAACCACCCCCATATTAACCTCCATCTGCTCTGTTCAACATGTCTGCATGTGTCAGACCAAATCTCCTCCTTTCTCTCTCATCTCATTTGGTGAAATTACCTGAAATTGGCTCCTTTCCTGACTGTTTTGATGTTTGGTGCCGCTGCTTCCCTTTTCTTCTTTTCCACCTGACTCGTCTTACACCAGTTTCTGAAAGGTATTAATGAGAAGAGGAATTGATTTGTTCCTGTTCCCCTGCTAGTGCCCTAATATTGGCTTCCCATGTGGATTGACTAGGATTAGTCTTGCTCATGGGAGTTTCCTTGACCCTAACAAATGGATCGGACTAAATTGCTGCACTTTTGGGCCTGTTTGATTGCTCCAGTTTGTTGTCCTTCTTGACAGGAGGTCAACAACATTGCTGCTTCTTGGAGAATGCGCAATCTTCTTGCTTAACCTTTGCCCTCTATATCTTCTCCTCATCTATTTTCAGTGACAGCTGGTCATGACATTAGATGAGAAATATTATAATAAATTAAATCTAATAATAAAATCTAACATCTGTCAGTAGCTTGTAACAATGACACTATAAGGGTTGAAGGAGGCATTTTATCACAAAGTATCATCAGTGCAATGAGATTTTAAATGATGCATTAAATAGGATAGGCAGTAGCATTTGTGTTGTTACATTTTGTTTCTAGTGTGCAGCGCAATAATGGCATAATGGCCTAATCCCTCAGAATACTAGTGATGGGAAGTTCAGATCATTTTACTGACTCGGATCTTTGAATCTCGGTCAGCAATATGAACTAATCTTTTTTTTTTCCTAGTCATTTCGTTCAGTTCAGCAGAATATAATTACAGTCTTACGTGTTAATAGCCAATTACCTCGACACATCTACTTACTCAAACGTTGATCACATTTACAATAAGACAAAACTATAAATCAAGGCCGAAATGAGACTGACAGGAAGAAGATCAACACTTTTTTATTTTTCAGAAAATGTTCATTGCACATGTTTTTTTTTAATGTTTCCTAAATATTACACAACATTACATTAGTATTATTGACTGTAAAATCGATCCAGGAAGTGATCACGTGATGAACGAATGAATGACTCTGACCCAAAGAGTCAGGAGATGAACTAATCATCACTGCATCGCCAAAGCCCACGATGAACGAACAAGCAACTCGGAAGATGAAGTAATCATGTTTCCTGTACAGAACCTATAGTATGTCGCGGTCAATACACAATGAACGAATCGCTCTCTGAGACAGCTTCTTGTTCCCGATTCATATTAAGGATTTACAGAATACCAAACATCCATCCAACCATTTCTATATGGTCACAGTGAACCTGGAGACTATCCTAGGGGACTTGGGGCATGAGGCAGGGGACACCCTGGATGTAGTGCCGACTCACACACAGTTAGTCAGACACTATGGACCATGTAGAGATAACAATCAGCTTATAGCACATATATTTGGAGTGTGGGAGGAACCCTGAGTAGGCACAGGGAACCCCCAAAGCACGAAGAGAACATGCAAACACCAGAGACACAGGGCAGATCAGACAGGAATCAAACCCTCAACCCTGGATGTGCGAGGCAAATGTGCAAAACTTTAAGCGACTGTACCTCTCAGTACCTCTGTACTAAACATGTTACCAAGAAAAGTAAAAAAGAAAAGTGTAATTTGTCTGTGTAATTTGCTCACTATATCTAATTTTAGTTTCTTGTCCCCAATGGCATTATGGGGAAAATTAGGATTTCACATGCTTCTCTTTTATCGCTACTGATGACATGTTAATGAGTCAGTAAAGCTCTCTGAAAAATAGGCTAAAACCTAGGGGTTGATTCAATCTGTGACTGGTGGTGATGTTGGCCTGAAGAAGTTTGTTAATAGTAAATAAACTTATTTGTATGCCAACAGTTTATTAAACCTTATACTGATATCGTTTTCATTTTGAAAACTGTGCTAGTATGTTTTAATGTGTAATTTAAAATGTTGTCATTGGCCAAACAGAACAAAAAAGTCAAGGCAAGAATTTATTAACCCTTATACTGATATCATTTTAATTTTGAAAGTATGTTTAATACCAGTCACCACTTTTTAGTCTGGAAAACATTTTGGATTTGTTACTTCTATAAACCACAACATATGGAGGGGGGGTGGTAGCTCGAGTGGTTGTTGATTGGAAGATTGGGGTTCAAGCCCTAGCACCATCAAGCTGCCACCATTGGACCCCCTTGAGCAAGAACCCCTAACTCACCCTACTCCAGGGGAGCTGCATCATGGCTGACCCTGCGCTCTGACCCCAACCCCCAAGGATGGGATATACAAAGAAAGAATTTTACTGTGCAGTAATTTATATGTGACACATAAACGCGACTTAACATATCTCTATCCTCTCAAATCTTAAATCTCTCATAATTCATACAGCCATGATGGCAGAGATTACTACTGTTTCCATGTTACTGTAATATACTGTTTTGGGAAATAGTTAAAGCTTGTTGTCATACTAGTGTAACTTATCTGCCTGAAAACATTTATATTGTTGAATATAGACGTGAATCAGAACCAGCACTCGTTTAGGCTGGGGTTACTGGAAGTGTGTATTCAGGTGAACTCCACAAGTGGTTGAAGATCTATTTGTAGTGGTTTAGTCATCAATGCAAAGCAGATAAAAACCCAATCCAGGAAATGTTTAACAGCAGTAACCAGAACTGTAGAATCCAAAGTCACAATACAATACGAACGGTTCAGAATTGGCGTCAGAATAAATCTAATGAGAAGGAATTAGACTTCCTGTGGAGGAACACAGACTGCTGTTTAATAAATTAATACAAAAAAAGTAAAACAGTATTGAAAGACAGTGTTCTGGAAAAATCACTGTATGCTGCACACACCAAGGATCTAGCAAGTCTATTAACATTAGGTCACTTAGATAAATGAGCTTGTTTAATTTGAGCGTGTGTGTGTGTGGTGGGTGTGTTTTCAATATGCCAATAATGCTAATACCTAGCTGTCATGACATGTCACAAATTGGCTAGATCAACACAAAATAAAGATAACCAAAGACACATATTCAGATTAGATCAGAATTCTGTTACCAGTTTCATTTGTGTGTGTGTGTGTGTGTCTGTGTGTGTGCCTATTACACAGAAAATCAGCTGATTACAATCATTCACCAATCTGTTGTTGTTCTCCATCAATTAATAAACAAATTAATCCGTCTTGCAAACAAGTCACCTTATGAATTCCTAAATGATTAAAAAATCTTATAGAACTTTATTAGATTTTATGAAGTGAAATGCAGAGAAAGCTGGTATGTTTCCACACAAACATTTAGACTAGAAATTAAAACCAGCTGTCGATGTCATGCCTTTAAAACGGTTGCCGCAGGTTTGTGTATGCGAGCCTGTGTTATTATATATAGTTACTATTATTGATGTGAGCATGAAATTAGAACATTTATGTAAAATCATTAGTGGTTTGTCTTTTATAAGTATGTTTTTTGTCTTTAGTGAGAATGCGAGCATTGATTTTCACTTTTTTGCTCTTTGAGTAAGGTTGTGTCTTGTGTACAAGACAGTGGTGAGACCGGCCATGCTGTATGGTTTAGAGACAGTGTCACTGAGGAAGAGACAGGAGTCAGAGCTGGACGTAGCAGAGCTGAAGATGTTGAGGTTCTCTTTGGGAGGGACACGGTTGGACAGGATTAGGAACGAGTACATCAGAGGGACGGCTCGTGTTGGACGTTTGGGGGACGAAGTTAGGGAGGACAGGTTAAGATGGTTTGGACATGTCCAGAGGAGGGAGAGTGAGTATATTGGTAGGAGAATGTTGGACATGGAGCTGCCAGGCAGGAGGCAAAGAGGAGGTATATGGATGTAATAAATGAGGATATGAAGCTAGTGGGTGTAAGTGTTGAGGATGCAGAAGATAGGGATAGGTGGAGAGAGATGATTCGCTGTGGCGACCCCTGAAGGGAAAAGCTGAAAGAAGTAAGGTTGTGTAATTGGGCTTCTCCCCTGATACTAAACATGTTACCAAGAAAAGTAAAAAACAAAAAAACAACAACAAAAAACACTGTCTGTGTAATTCATACTTGCTCACTATATCTAATTTTAGTCTCTTGTCCCCAAAGGCATTTTGGAGAAAATTAGGATTTCACATGCCTCTCTTTAATCGCTACTGATGACATGTTAATGAGTCAGTAAAGCTCTCTGAAAAATATAAGGCTAAAACCTAGGGCTTGTTTGACTCTGTGACTGGTGGTGATGTTCGCCCGAAGATGTTTGTTAATAGTAAATAAACTTATTTGTATGCCAACAGTTTATTAAACCTTATACTGATATCGTTTTCATTTGGGAAGCTGTGCTAGTATGTTTAATGTGTAATTTAAAATGTCATTGGCCAAACAGAACAAAAAAGTCCAACCAGATTTAGACAATATACTGTACTTGGATATGATAATACCACATCTATAAAAAAAAATAAAAACTAAACAAAATGTCAATGAAAGAATGAAACGAAATAATAAAAGAGTGCATGCCCTAAACCTTCGAGTAAATCAATTCCAAAGAGTCTTCTATCATAGACATACACCAGCACCAACTTCTTATAGGGTGCCATTTGTCCTAATCTCATACTCAGTCTTCATTTGTGGATTTGTTTTGGCTTTCTTTCTTTCAAGTAATTAATAAGATCTAACAATTTCACATAAATGTCACTATATTTTAATTATGCGACTTTAGCTACTTATTAATAATAATAATTATTTAATACGTTTCACAATAGTGGGACTTTTTATACAGAAACTCAGGAGCTCCTTTAGTATTCAAACACACTGTAGTTCAGAATTAATTGGCTCTTTATGAATACCATTCATAAAAGAAATAAAAAGCACAATTTATGAATATATTTATTCATGTCCAGCTTGTGAAACAATGCCCGGTTTTAGTGTGTTTGTTCGTGTGGTAGTGTATTAGTGTGTGTTGGCTCAGATCATGGGATTATCTTCGTTATTTCTTCATTATTTTCATAATGGTGGCGCAAAACATATTTGTGAAACGATATTTCTGCTACTTCATATTGTTGTGTAGTAAAGAACCTGCTTAGCCCACAATCCTGTCAAAGTTCAGACATATATCATTAAAAAATGGAAAAGTTTGCATTAGTAAACTCAGGTTGCTATTAATAACTGTTTATTTGTATAAATATGTTATAGTTTTGTTATTGTTTGTGTCTGTTTACTTGCCAAGGGGAAAAATGGCACCATTTTACTAGTCATGTGCTGCAGTAAGCTAGGTCCTGTGCACTTCTGGCATTTGTTATTCTTGTTCCATCTTTTAATTAAATGTAGTAGTTTTTTCCTTATCTTTAGCATTCATTTAAGCAACCAGATTTTCCCCGAATGCTTTAATTGCCTTCCATAGCACTTAAGACATCCTTGTCCTGGTTGAATTAAAACATCAGCCAGCCCTTGGCAGTGCCAGTGCCTATCAGCATCTATGCTGAGAGTGTTTCACCCAGCAGTCAATCCAAAGGACCCCAATGTCTTCGGTAAACACACGGGACCAACCCGCTTTAATCAGCTGTCAACATGGTGATGAATGATGGAGAAAGTTTGAAGAACAAATAAAGTTTCTTCAGGGGTTTATCCTTTCCTTCGTGTTTGTACTCAAGCACCTTTATTTTCCTGTAAGGACTCTTGAAGTGTTGAAGAGACACTGGAATAAACGAGGACAGGGAGAGAGAAAAAAATGAAAGTGAATCAAATAAACATCCTTCAATGAAAGGAAGGTCTTTAAGTATCCTGTGTGGTGTGTTACATTTAAGCAGACTCGACTAACTTGTAGTGTTGTCAGGTCATTAGTACTTTGGGCCTTTATAATGGAGCATCTCAGCATCATTAACACTTGGCTAAGGCTTATTTCCAGGCAGGAGGGAACATTTGGAATAAGCACTCAGGTTTATGTGGCACTAATCTCTGCAAATGGCCTTGGGTAAGAGCCTCTAGTCTGCTTGAGGAGTGACTGTGGAAATAACATTATATTTTTTATTTAAATGAACACTCATGTTTTTGGATGTCCCACTGACTGAAGCAATCTCTTCAAATTTTAATTAGGAAAATGCTCTTGCTGTTGCAGCAATGTCCAGAGCTGCCAGGTTTGCATGCTAAAACCAGAAAATTGGGCATTCACGCACTAGCAAATGGTCAATAAAAGCTTCAATTACAAAACTCAAAACCACCTATTCAGTACATCAGTAACACTTAACATGCAGATAAACAACAACAACAAATAAACTCATGCCTACAACTGTACATTAAAAAAAGGTGATTCTTGTGTTTTCAGATTGATTGATTTTTTTAATCTTTATTATTTACTGCTTGATGTATTTCTTTAGGGTATTCTTTTTCACTAACCTCAAATTGACGACGCAGGTGGACTAAATGGACATTTACAGTGCTCAAGTGTCTCTCGTTGAATTATTTTAATAATACCAGAGATAACTGCGCTGCACTGCTGCCCATTTAGGATTATTATAACGTGTAAGGATTGGTATAACATCATCCAGCATTCAGTGACTCTGATCCCTGCAGCAGAGGATGCTGGGTAAGCTGTAGGGGTTATGTCACAATCCTTTTCTATCTAATATGATGTACGGTCATGAACCAAGAAACACACACACACACACACAGTACGATCAGACCATCTGGAGGATTTGATCTAAACTATGCAGCCTCATGTTGTCTTTGTGTTCAGCAAGCAGTGGACTGAAGGTGAAAGGTCACCAGAGATAAAAAAAATAAATAAAACTCATATGATAGAAAGAAAAGGATGTTTGGATTTGTCAGCGGTTAAGAAACCCAGTCAAGGCCATGATCGAGTCACTTAAACATTAAAGTAGAATTTCCTGAAACCTGTTCTGTTGCACTGCTCAAACAAACAAACAAACAAACAAACAAACAGAGACAGACAGACAAACAAACAAATGATCAAATGAACATATTACATATTTTTATAAACATGTCTGAAATTATTTCCTATTTACCACACAACAAATTTTTTGGTGTCAGCCATTTTGTAGTGTTGTCCAAATGTCCATAATGTTTGCTGGATAGTTGTTATTCTTTCAAAATAAATCCAGTACATAACAGATTTTTCTATTTCCTATTTCCTATTATGGCATGGCAAAAATAAACAAGTTACTAAGTGGAAAACTTCAGGTTAATAAATAGAAAATAAATAATGATTATTAATTATTTAATTAATAATAATGAATAATAATAATAATAATAATAATAATAATAATAATAATAAATTAATTCTTTATAAAATTAATTAAAAATAATTATGTAAAACCGAACAGAACTGTAGATAGACGTACATCAAAATCTTTTTAACCTTTCTCCATGTTGCTGTGATGCTGTGCTGCTCTAATTTATTTGTATATTTCTAATTTGTATGCACAATTTGTTACGAAAAACAACAAAAACAATGTTTTCAAGTAACGATTAAGATGCATGTGAAAAAGTACTTAAATATTTTCCTATAACAGCATGTCCTGAAGTGTTCTATTTCTCTTATTCCACAGAACTTTCATCAATTCTATATTAATTAACGACTCTATTTTATATATTGAAACATATTTATTTCCTATATAGTTATGTTTAAAGTTAGTTCCTGCTATCATCTATGATGATAGAGCAGCTATAAACAGTTATTCCCTCGCAAGCTTTTCTTTTATTCGCTTAAATTCTCTTTCTAAAAGCATGACATTTTTGTCAGGTTGTCAAAAGCCAAGCCTTTTCAGTGTCAGAAAACTTAGCTCCATCTTTACCTCTAACTGTTATAAAACCCCGACACTAGAGACTCTAAATAAACTCAATATAACCTTCCACATCTCTACAATAACACTCATTTCTTCATCTGGTTATGTGGATCATCCACCGTACAAATAGTGTGTGTGAGATGTTAGTACAGATAACGATAACTAATGATAGCATGTGAGAATAAGCGCATTAATATAAACCTCGCAGGTGGGAGCGTTATCAGATCAGCCTCTTCTGATCAATCGGATTTGAGAATTCGACATGTAGTATAATGAAAAATTCAAATCTAAGTTCATTCAATCATACACAATATGACGTGTAGTGAAATGCTTTTTACAACTGCCTGTGATATAAAAATAGCCAGTTAACACTAAGGTACCGAATTAAGTAATAAAGTAAAAAATAGGATCTGAATCGAGTGATTGGATCTGCGTATGTTGCAGTAATGCATATGAATAGGAACATAGAATGTGATATATATATATATATATATATATATATATATATATATATTGTTAAAGAGCAAAATTAACTCACTGGATGTGAATAAAGTGCCAGATATAATAGGATTCATTAGAAGATGTGTGTTAATGCAGATTATAGAAACCTCTTTGTTCCTTATGCTGGTGTGTGTGTGTGTTACAGAGTGTGCTTGTACTAAAAGAAATAAGTAATAAAAGCACTGATTCGTTTAATTACTAGTACATTTGTGGACGCTTTTGCGTGTGTACGCTCTTGTGTTTGATCTGTGTCAGTGTGTGTACATTTATGTACTGTACATGTGTGCTTTTGTTGCAGCTATTTCCGTCTGTGTAGAGAGCTGTGTATGATGTGCCCTAGAAGTAATTAACGCTGAACCATATGAGGCAGTTTCTCCACTTCCTTCACTCGTGCTCTCTGTTTACGTTCTCCAGAGAGCTCTGTGTGCTACACAGTGATTAGCATTTGAAGCGCTCTTCATCGATGCAAACACAGCTGCATACATCAAGTGTGCACACACATACACACATGTTCACACGTCCATGCCACTTCCACTCACATGCTCTTTATCGCTCTTTGAATGACACATTTTCATGGACATTTAGAAATGTGTAAGAAGGATTTGCATACTTCGGCTGTGTGTGTGTGTGTGTGAGTCTAAGTAGTCAGTCTGAAATTTAAAGTAATAGTTGTATACAATAAAAGACTGTTCCCTTTGTTGCCTAGTTGATGTTAAGTAGAATAAAACCAGTACAACTCAATTTAATTTAATTGTGAGCTTCTTGGGAATGTTTTTAACTTCTCATAGCTGATTAAAACACTAGTATAAACTGAATCTTTGTATTATGCACCAAAAAAACCCCATAGCATTACCTTTCCCTGCCAACAGAGGCTGTGTTCTCCCGAGGACTAGCAGGACCTCAGACAAGTTCCAGTTCCTTATTCCACAGTGGACTTCTACTCATTATGAAGTCTTGCCAATCTTCGTGTTGTGTAAGTTGTTTATCCGTGCAGGGTTGAATGTGCTTGACACTTTGAGTGTATACCAGACTACTGGTTGTGACATGTCATGCCAGACAATTGCCTGCTCATTTTTTGGACAGTGTTTGGACAGTGAATGGATTCTATAACCATCTGCCTGAGTCTGGTTTGTTACATAAGCATTGTTTTCAAGGCAGTATAGTGTAGTAATAAAGGAACAGTGTGCCGTTGTTAGAGCTCTTTGTTGCCTGTGAGGTGAATTGCGATCGCATAAAAAGATATTACAAGCATTTTCTTTAAACAAACTTGTCCGTATGACTGTATAATCTGGGTCAGGGAACTGAACCATGCTTTGGCGGTGGAGCTTATTTCCAGGCTGGAAAAAAAGCAAAGAAAGCTAAAATTCTTCTACTTTTGGCTGCTCCCTGTTCGGGGTCGCCACAGCAGATCATGCTTTGATTTGGCACAGGTTTTACACTGGATACCCTTCCTGACACAACCCTCCCATATTATCCGGGCTTGGAACCGGCACTGAGAGTTAGCTCTACAGTGGCTGGGTTAGCGCCCTGCCCGGGAATCGAACACGGGCCACGGCAATGAGAGCACAGGATCCTGCTGCTGGACCACCGGGCAGTTCGCAATACTGTTGTTGTAATAATGTACAAAAAAAGGACATAAATATGTTAGACACAATCATGCACACACACCACAGGCAATTTTGAGATGCCAGTCAGCCTACAATGCATGTCTTTGGACTGGGGAGGAAACCAGAGTACCCAGAGGAAACCCTGAAGCATGGGGAGAATGAAACAAACCCCCAACCTTGGGGTGTGAGGCAGACAGACTAAACACTAAGATAATGTGCCCCCACTTCTTCTTCTCCTTCTTCTCCTTCTTCTTCTTATTGTTATTATTGTTGTTGTTCGATAATAGCAGGCGGGATCTCTAGCCTGTCCCAGGAACACTTAGCGTGGGTGGGAATACACCCTGAATGGGACGCTAGTCTATCACTGGTCACAAGTCACACATTCACACACTCGTTCACACCTAGGGGTGATTTAGCATAGCCAATAAACATGTTCTTGGGAAGTGGAATGTAGTGAAAGGTCAGGATCAAACCAGGGGCCGTGAAGCTGTGAGGTGGCAATGTGTGTACATGTGTGTGAGAATGTCAACATGGCTTTGTTGGTGGGAACCCAATCTGTGATGCCCACTCTGTGCCCTCTTGTACATTGACCGGCTGTTTACCTGAACAAAACGAAACACGCATTTACTTTAGGAAAAAAAAAAATAAAGCACTGACAGCTGCCTCAACCTACCAGGTCAAAAACCTGCAGCATTATCCGTGATTTTCTCTCTGCAGTGTGCCACGTGTGTACTAAAACGATTCTGTCACATGTCCAGCGTTTGTGCTGTGATGGTGCTGGAGAGTTTTCGCAGCAGCTGTCACTGAATATTTTCTCTATAGTCTTTTTAAATGTACATTTTTCCCCCCTGTGTTTTGGTGAATTCTTATTTCAGGTACTGCAAGCTTTTTGTATTTGTCTTTTCATTGTGTTTATACCGCAACCTCGTGGGAATGAAAATCGTTATAGGGACAATAATCGTTTTTTCCCTTGAGGGAAAAGCATTGAAATGGTTGGGAGAGGCAGTAATTAGGAGCTTCACACTCATTTTTGGTTTTAACTCATGAGGAATGAATCATTGTGTTGGAGTGTGTGTGTGTGTGTGTAAGAGATAGTTAGATAGTTGTTGTAAATAATAAGAGTTCTGGTTCTGAGAGTGTGGTCCAGAGGTTTGTCTTTTAAATATTAAAGACCATATCTTGACTTTAACTGTAATTACAACGTGCTTTAAAAGTGATTAACCAATTTAAAATCTAACGGTGATTATTTGCATAATATGAAAGTAATACATAAGTGCTCTGGTCAAAAGGATGTCTGTAAATTCTAATAGTGTATAAAAAATTTCATTCTTTTCTTTTTTACAGGGACTCCCTGACTTACTGTAAAAGCCAATGAATTACAGTAGTCATTACCGTACAAGTAATAAAATGATGCAAGGACGTTTTTCTTTCCCGCGTCCTACTTTATCTTTCCACCTTCTTCGCGCAGACATCCTGAGCGAATATGACCAACTTTTAATTGAGTTGCTTTTCACAGACTTTAAATGAAATTTCCTGCTATCATTCCTTCCATATCAAGGTTATCAGATATCGATATTGAGGGTTATTGAGTCATATTGTTTCATTTATAACAGGTGACGGTGTTGTATGGATATGACGGAGCACATGGCACTCTGACATTTATTGTTCCGTTGCTTCTGTTAGTCCTTGAACATTAATGCAGCCTGACTACTAATGTACAGTCGGGTCCCAGAGTCTCCTACCAAGAGCTCTTTATAAGTCATCAGTTCATTATATTAAAAAAAAAAAAAAGACCCAGTCTCGACTATAAATTTCTAGCATACTGACAATATTTATGTTTATTTATTCAGGCAATACTTTGATTGATGTGATTTGCAACTAATGTAAAATTTAATATAGAAGGGATGGGCTCCTGAGAAAAGCTTTTGTTGGGGAGATTGCGAGTCCGAATTTTATGAACATATGTTGCAGGAGAGCATAATTCGTCCTGCTCTTTGTAGGGAAGGATGGCATTACTCTGTCTCCTGTCGATGAGTACAACATTAGCCAGCAACACTACTCATCACCATAATTAACAGGTGTAAATTTTCCAAGAGCAATTAAAAGGGTTAAGGGTTAAGTCCTGGGCTTTGCACTTACAAAATTGTGATCAGAACCGTAGCTGCTCAGCTGCCACCACAGATGTAGGGTTGGTTCTCCTTCGGGCTCAGAGCTCTTCTGGAATGAGCGAATGCTGTACGTTGTTATTTTTCTCTCCCTGAACAAAAAGAGAACTATTGTTAGCTTATAAAATATTGCTTGAGCTCAGAGAAGAAGGGATGCAGAGAGGCTGAAGAAAAACGGATTACTTCCAGGAAACCCAGAGCTGATGAATCCACACACTCGCCCCCACCCTTCTCTATCTCAGGGCTGTAGAGAGCGTTTGAAGTGTATGATTACTCAGTGATAAAGCCCTTATTCTGTTACATGGGGACTGGAGAGGTGGCGGATGTGAGGATAAAAATGGAAGGTTTATGTGTACAGTGTGTGATCATATGTAAATTTTGTAGTTGTAACAATAAAAATAAAAGACAAAAATATTTTTTTGTTGGTGGTATTATTATTATTATTATTATTATTATTATTATTATTATTATTATTATTGATAATAATAATAATAATAATAATAATAATAATAATTATTATTATTATAATTATTATTATTATTATTATTTGTAGATAATTTACCGTTTAATTTATCATATTTTTTTGGCTTTAGAGGACAAACTAAAGCTACATGATATACATGAATCTTTTAAAAGTATTAGAAAATATGACTGCATCTCTGTGTGTGTGTTTTTTTCTTTTCATTCTTATTGTCATCGACCTTGTCATACAATACATTGCTCAACCCTAGTTTCTCTGTAGAGTTATTCAGAGAGAGTAGATTTTAGCCTTCCCATCTCATCCCTGTAATTAGTGTAGGAAATAATGAAATAAATCATGATTAAAACATGAAAGGATAAAAAAGGGGAGAAAAACCTGCAGCAAATAAAGGCTGCATGTGAGGATGGAGTAAGAATAAGCTTTGCAATGAGGAACATTTGATCATCTGCTGGCTATGATTTTGTTTGCTGGTTAAAATATTGTTGGATATATTTTTTTAGCTGGACATTTTGGCATTCTATCTGATCATCTACTTATTATTAAAGGTACAGTACTACAGTTTGACCTTGAAATTCTCAGGAGTCCATGTGCTGGTCTGCTTTTCATCAGAAGTGTGGTCCTCTAAATGAAATTGAAACGCTGCTGTGAGGTAAAGCCTGTGTGTGTTTTAAACTGTTTATAAGCATAATATCTGGAGTGGCATGTGATCCTGAGGGAGGGACGGTGTAGTGGTACGAGACAGCAGAGTGTGCTGACATGTTAAATTTACCCTCACTCACCCCACCCTTACTGCCTCTATCTTCTTCCTTGCTCTGACTTCATCTGTCTCTCTGTCTCTTTCTTGAAACAGAATGATGGGCATGAGTGTATAGATTCCAGCAAATAGTAATCGATTCATAAATAGCATTATAGAAGCGTTAATGTCCACCACAGGGAGTTAGGGACTGGAGACTTACTTTCCGTCAGTGCTCCAGCACTCACATGCTGCTCTAATGCATTTATACACACACACACACACACACACACAACTTCCTAATCTGATAAACCGGCGGAGAAGACTCTGATTGCAGTTCAGACTGAAATTTTTTGAGAAGAACAAGATCCTAGACAAAGTTGTAAATGGAATGAAGGGTGTTAGGGCATGTCTATAAAAAGACTACCACTGTAAAGACAAAAAAAGCAGTCTAGTCTTGCTTAAACATTAATCTACCTTTTTCCTCAGCTGATATTTGTACTAAAGCATTTACTTATTGCACCTCAAAAAAGCACTAATCTGGGCATAAGCTTAATCTTAGGATCAGTCCAATCTGTTTGAGATGCAGCTGGGGGAAAAATAAAACACATTTTGGATTTTTCCATTCATTTAAACGCTATTACTTTGTGTGTTTTGATGATCTTTCTCTATGTACATACAGTGGGTTGGTTCATTTGATCCCGCTTTTGACTTTCTATATAAATTCATGAAAATCTACAGATTACAGACTAACAACCAGTGACCAATTTCCCACAGAACAGTCCTTCCAGTATTATTAAGACATACAAGCTTCAAATTCATATACCTCCAGTCTACTGAAGTCTAGTACTACAGCAGCACACGAACAAATGACTTCAGTAATGATTTGTTTGGCCTTTGCAGTACTTTTGATAGTCCATAGAAGGCAACTAATTCGGCAAGTTTTTAAAAACACAATGATAAAGTCCAACTGCTTTGATGGGTGCAAAACTGATCTCAGGGCTGATCTAATAGATCAGCGGAAGAGACACACATGCTTAATGAACTGACTGGAGTGGACTACCTCTAAAACAAACGAGCCTACCGCAGCAACTAGTCACCCATCACAAAACCCCACACAAACAATTACGCTTGGAGTATAGAGGACCAGAAATGGTAATAATGCTGTCCAGAGCAGATGGGAGGCATACCCAGGTTTTATTCCCTCTGACTTAATGCTTTATCGAACAACAGATTTTGGAGTATGTTGGATTTTGCCTGGAACAAACTGTTGTGGTTGTGATTGTGACAGTAGCTGTGAAAGATCAATGGGAAGCCGTCTCAGGGGCCGCACTCGTAATAATGGGAAAATCAGTTTTTCTCTCCAATGTATTTACACAGGCAGTCAGACTTGCCTTGTGTTGAGCTCTGGTCATGCCTCAGATGAATAGAAGAGGTGTTTGTTTCTTATAAAGAGGAATATCTGAAGTGGGCGTTTCGCCAGCATCTGAAGCCAATATTCAACCGTAAGTGACAAAAATACTTGAATGTATTCACATTTTGCGTAATTCATTATTACTTTTCCAGTTTGGTCATTTTATCAGTTTCTAAACGCTACCTAACTCAACTGGGGAGGGCGGGACAAACACATACATTCTCAGAGACATATCCATATCATATTAACTGCTGTTAATGCTGCATCACAGACTAGCGTGCCACACTAGTCAGCCCTGTCCCACATACATGAGCTCAGAGATGCCCATGATTAGCTATTGTCAGTTTGATTGACAGGGGAGACAGAGTATGCCATTCCTCCCACATAGACAATTTTGCTTTTACATCACTTTTTTTTTATTGCATAACAGCAATCTGACCTTTTTCACCTTCTCAACATGAACTAGCTGATGAGCTCTGCATCTCAGGAGCAAATAATCTCTGGTGTGTAACCTTTCCTTACAGAAACGTCTGTATAAAATCTGTTGTATAGACATATTAAACATGGTTGGTGAAGTTGTTAATGCCCTGGGTTGTTGATCAGAAGATCAGAGTTCAAGCCCCAGCACCATCAAGATGCCACCGTTGGGTCCTTGAGCAAGGCCCCTGTGCTCTGACCGCAACCCTCCAAGGATGGGATATGCAAAGAAAGAATTTCACTGTGCAGAAATGTATATGTGACAAATAATGGCTACTTAACAAAATGAATGTGAATGTTTTACATATATACGGTTTTCAGACATTTTTTCATGATTTCTTTAATTTACGCATATGCAGTTTTAGGACAAAACGTGAAATAATGTATCTTCTCACGTGATACACACAGACCTGTACAAAAAACAAAACATAAAACACATTATTACATGAAACATGTGTGAAGGCTTGTCCTGAAGATTTGATAATTTTGTCACTAGTGCAGTTAGTTGGGAAAAGTGCACAGACACCAACTGTTTCAGATCAGAGCTTTATTTGCACTCATGACTACGTGAACATGAGTCGCCATGGCTCTGCCATTATTGTTATATCATGTTATTGATGCAACAATAATCTGTAATGCTTTGGACAGTTACTTGGACATGCCTGCTTCACAAATGTACTGATGACGACATTGTAAACATATTAACCAGTGCAAATGCTATATTCTGAAGAGAGGACCAACATTGCTTGGTCTTGTCTTGCATACATATTGTTTTTTTCCACTAGAGGTCTAGAATAGTCAAAAAAAAACCACTATGCTTTGCCAGACTGTGCTCAGGATGTGAGTGCTGATGCATGGTGTATATATTTATTTCCTGCTGCTCTCAGGTTGTCTGTCTAATGCAGGACTCCAGTTCCAATTAAGGGCCATTACCAAAGAGCCTGACAACATTTCAGTCTGCCTCGGCCTTTGCTGCTTACTGCATTAATGTCCTAATGCTATTCTCTCTTTCTCTCACTCGCTCTTTTTTGCACTGTGCAGACTAGTGTTGTTTCTTTTCTCTTTTTTTTTGCAATCGCCGGTTAATTGGAGCCCTTTAAGCCATTCTTGAATCGGAATTTCTGATGTGTTTATCAGTCAGTGTCAAGATTTGCATGCACTACATCCTATGACTCCTGATAATGCTTCACCCGAGACAGCGCTGGTAGGAAATGCAGAGACAAGCATTTTCGCTCACCCTAATGAGACAGGATCGAAGCTTTTAATACAGACGGTGGTGTGGCAAAGCGCAATATACTATGTCGCTTGAATCATTAGCAAGACACAAAATGCATTTACTTGCATGCATTCATTGATGCCTATGATACCTGAATTCATCACCGCTAACACGGTCGATTTAAAACAAAAGCCTGAAATATTAAAGGTTGAAGCAGATATAGATTCTATTTTGTGGATTGTGTGTGATGCGGTGATGATTACAGTTTTAGTATGCTGGAGTTTGTACATTTACTGCCAATTAAGTTGCCATTTTGTGGGCAGGCATACAATCCAACAGCAAATGTGCACTAATTACATCAGAAGTCATTGGTTTGTAAGTTCATTAAACACTATTAGGCCGATCTGTTTTGGACTGCAGATAACAGAAAGAGGCATTGCCAGGGGGCTGTGTGAACAGCACAATTTTAACAAGCTGCTCTGTTTTAAAGCCCACTGAAAATGTGTGTAGGTGGAAAATGTGCATAAGTTCATAACTGCTTAGTCAGATATCACTGACTTCGCTCTGCCTGGCACAGCAGCTCAGGCGAATGTTGCTAAATGATTAACTGTGCCCTGTACTTCCCACAGCATAATACCAAATATTCCCACTGTATGCATGTCCCTCAGCCAAACAACTTATTAAAATGATAGAAGTGTTGCATAGTGAATAAATAGAAGAAAAACTTGTACCAAAGTATACTTGACTAAGCAATTAGTGAGAGTTTTCTCACCCTCCTCTTGCCTCAATTATCCTTGATTACAGTGTCGGGCTGATGAAAGACATACAGTCAACAGTTCTCAGTCAGTGACCTCTAACAAGGGTGCTGAACACTTTAGTTTAGACGGCTTCCAGCATGCAGGGAAAATAGAAGGAGGACACAGTAATCTTTAACAGGATAAGAAGACCATATAAGAAAAATGAAGAAAAAATGAAGAAATATAAGAAGAAAAATGAACCTGAAGTGAAATGAATATGAGCAACAAAAAAACAAGATAAATAATACAAATTAACTAATAATAATAATAATAATAATAATAATAATAATAATAATAATAATAATAATAATAATAAAATATTTACAATTTCCTTTCCTTACAAATTCACAGATATTTCAAAACTATAAATGATTATAAAAACGTATTATTATTATGAAAACATATTGCACATAGGTGAGAGAAAATGGTCAGATGATGAACAGCAGCAGCGAGAGTGAGAGAGGACTGAACAATGTCCGTTTTTATCTGTGATTTTTTCTACACTCGTGTGGGCGGGAGGGCTGATTAACGTTGATTAATTCTGATTAACACTGGAGTCTGGTGCTCCTGTGGTGCTTGGTGAGGTGCTGAGAGGAGAGCTCTAACATGGTAACAATCGTGACAAATGCACATTTCTGTAAATGCAGGAATGCAACTGCGACTTTGATACATGCATATATGAGTGCCGCACCTCTTCTTGTGTTTCCAAAAAACCCCCCCACAAACGAACGAGCAAGATTGATTCCTTTTTTGCTAAATAAAAGAAATAAAGGTTAAAATTTGTTTACACTTATCTCTGTAGAGATAATAATGTTCAGAGTCTCTAGGCCCTTCATTATAATTATAACACCTTTTATACAGAATCCTGCTTCAATCATGTCTCAGACATGTACATGTCTGTTCCTCATGTACATGTATGTTTACAGAACTTTTATTATTACTTATTATTTTTTTTACAGGGATTCTTTTTACAGTATATTTGAGATTGACTTCATGGTATTTGACTCCAAAGCTGGAATTTATGATTATGTTTAGCTTTCCCACACCTTGCATTGTTTGCTGATATATCCAATATATTTGTTTCTTAGAAATATCACTCCATCTGTAAATACTCCATTTGTTTTCCAAGGCAGTCACTGGATTTTGGGTTTGTCTTTGTGTTTGTCGTTGTGTCTTGGACAGATATGCCGTTACAGAAGTGTTTTTGTTCATGGTTTTTATGATATATTTAATATAATGTAGTTTTCTTTTTCTTTAAAAAAAAATACCCTGTGGTTTTTGCTTATTATTTCTGATACAATATTTTCCACAATATTTGATGCAAATTGCTGGTGACTGATTATAAATATTCCCACAGTATAGATATAAAGTATTACCACAATATAGCTGCTGTATGTCAGGATAAAGTAATTGTGATAAAGCTCGTAAAGCGGGCCACAAATAGATCCCTGGAGTACACCGTGAGTGAGGGAACTGGAGGAGGATATGTGTTTCTGCAATGAGATGAAATATTCTCCGTCTGTAAGAATTAAACCAAGAGGGAACCAAATCGGTGGTGCCAATAGCAGAGAGACGTCTGAGGGGTATATCAGAACAGCCTGTGTCAAAGGTCAAGCTGTCAAGTCAAGGGAAATAAGAACAATATGAGCACCAGAATGGGTGAAAACCAGATCGAAAGGATCACAGAGATGATTGGAGACAAGGTAGACAAGCAGCTTGAAAGCAATAACACTTTCCATGACCTATGTCAAATGGGAGTGTAGATAAGGGGCTGTAGCTGTTGAACACGGTGGGATCTTGGTGTAGCTTTTCACGAATAGAAGTAACAACTGCCTTCTTTCTGTCCAACAGAACTGTGGCAGAGGCAATTGAACATTTAATGAGGTGGGAAATAGGACCAAAGATATCAGACAGCAGTTTTTTTTAGGAGTGAGATGGGTGCAGGATGCAGCTGACAAAATGATGAGTTGGAGCTCATGATTATTTATGAGATAACAGAAGATGGGTTGGTAAGAGTAGAGCAAACAGGATAGAAACGCTCGGATTGCTGGTAACAAAAAGGTAGTAACTAATCAGATGCAGGAGCTACATTCGCATCTTGGAGGTTGGGGAAGTTTATTTATGGTTGCAAAGAGTGTTTTAGGCGTGCAGTTGGATTCTAATTCTAATAGCAGAAGAGAAGTAGGAGTAGCGGGCGGCATTAAGGGCAGCCCGATACTTCAACAGATGGTGTTTATATGCTGTAGAGTGAACAGTAAGACTAGTTTCCCTGTAGAGATGCTCAAGGAATCTACCAGTAACATCCATGGCCTGGGGCTTAATCGTGAAGCGTGAAATGATGGTATTAGTCTAGTTTTAATGGTGGCCTGCTCATTTACGGCTTTACTAATAGCATGCAATTTGAGAATATCTCAGAAGAAGAAGGAAGTACAGTAGAGTCTCTGGAAATGATGAACAGCTCAAGAGTTGTCATAAGATTTATTGGACTGAAACTGAGACATACATCAAATGCTTAGAATAATGGAAATTATTTATAGACCTCTAGGCATGTTGACATTCACCTTTATTCATAGAGCATGCATACATCGGTCCTGTCTTGTCTCTTAATTTTTTTATTTCATTTTTGTTGAAATAGTGTGCAGCTTGTAATTCATCTATCCATTTTCTGTACTGCTTAATCTGCACAGGATTGTGGGCAACCCATTGCAGGGCACAACACACACACACACACACACAATACAGACAATGCATGTCTTTGGATTGGATTGAGAGACGAAAGATGACACTCACTCACTCATTGTCCACTTTATTAGGAACACCTGTACATCTGCACATGCATGCAGTTATCCAATTAGTCAATCAGATGGCAGCAGTGCAATGTATAAAATCATGCAAATACAGGTCAAAAAATTTTACTATTAAAATATTTTCCCCTCTCTGTCACATCTAAAAATGCCTTTTTTACCTGAAAAAGTGCCATATTTGAGTATTTTAAGCCATAAATGTTGAATTCTTTTTAATATTCAACATAATTCATAATTCTATTTTAATAAATACAGTTGACTGATGTTAATTACATATCTGTAAAAAGTCACCCGAGTCAATCATGCATTCATACATTTTAATTTTATGTTCATGAACTCAAAAAAGTGAGAAAACAATGAAGAGATCGATGAGATTATGTGATAATGTGAGAGGGGAGGAATGGGGAGGAATGGGGTGTTTCTGTTTATCATTTTTATTATCATAAAGTGCAAATATCTGTCATTTTTAGTGTGTGTGTGGGGTCTTTTTTTAATGTGCATGTTTTTTATTGCAATAATTTGCACTTTGCATTTCGATTTTTAAAAAATCCAATTAGCCTCCATGCTATAAATGATTTAAAATCATTTATATGACACTAAAAACACTAATCAAAATAATTGCCTTTCAGGATTTATATCAAATGTGAATCTTATGTCCTAGATTATATTGTATTCATGAGTAAGATTATGTTGACATAAGATTAGCGATTGTACGTTTTTTTTTAGAATTTAGTACCTTTTTAGAATCTGTGTACATTTTTAAGAGTTTAGGTTTCCTTAGTGGAATGCATGAAATGTTTTAGCTTTTCTTCAGGCTGTTTGTTCAACTCAGGATGTCTTCTTCCAGCTAGCTTGATAAAATATTGACTATTTTATCTTGCCTGAAACTCTAATTCTAACCTGTTAGCAAACTTAAGGTCATGTGAATTCATGAGCATTTTAATAAACAGGGATGATGTGGTTATATAGCTTATCCATTATGGATATGTATGTTCTATAGTGCTTCAGTATGTTCTAGATATATGTAATAAATGAATGCTTGATGTAGACAATGGAAATTGTTGAATTGCAGTTGTTGTCATGTAAAATAGCATTTTTTTTCTGCCTTATTATTGTTAGTATAGTGTGTGTGCATGCTGTATTGGGCACTGTTTGGATATCTGGAGTTATATGGCTCTTATGAATGACTACATAACATGTTAACACTTGTGTTTCTGCAACTACAAGCATTGTATGCTTAGACATGTTTTCTCTAATGGCATGGAATTTGTTGATGTACAACTGAATGTGTAGCAGTTCATTAGCGGTTAATAGGCTGTTATGATGAATGCTTGTGTGGTTTTCTCATGAATTTGTTATGTTGTGTAAGGCTGTCTTCAAGCCTCTGAGACCACTGGGACCTCTGAAATATATATTCGATTAGGATGGGTGCTGATGGAGGGGGGGCACAGTGGTTAGCACGTTTGCCTCGCCCCTCTGGGTTGATTTCCTTGAACCGATTCTGTTAGAAAATAGTTTTTTTTAATGAAGAATTCGATCTGAGAATTCCACATCTCTGTGGTACAAAGAGCTCTATAGCACAGTGCAGGTGAAAGCTCAAATCTTATTGGTCAGTAGGTATGCACAGATCAGATATTAATATGAATACGCTTACACTTTTAATACGTTTTATGTTTTTATAGCAACAGATCATGCACAGGGACTTAGACACTCAACATAATCTTAGACTAATGATCAACAGATTTAAAATATGGTGCTTAATAATGGTAGATAGTTCGATTGATGTGCTGACATTTTTTTTAATTAGACCTTTAATTAACATTTATGGAAGGAGTCTTGGTCATAAGTGTTATTTGACACTCTTCCAGGCACAGAGGAGTTCCCGGTGAATTTTTTGGTGAGAGAGTGAAAGAAAAAGAGAGAGAAAGTGAAAAAAACAGAGAAGATGGTGAAGGAATGTTGGTGAAGGTTTACTGCAACTATAACATACTATACTATACTATACTATACTATACTATACTATACTATACTATACTATACTATACTATACGTTGTGTGTTATAACTGTTAACCGTTATAATATACAGTGTTTGATGCATTAACAAAGTATACATTGCAGTTGTTATAAATGTGGCATAAGAAAAATAACAGGTTAAATAGCACTTGAAAGATTCCCAAGCATGTATGCACTCCCAAGCATACTGTATATCTCAATATGAACAATACGCATCTTTTTTTTCCATTGTCTGTACCACTTATCCGATCTATTCTCTGGTCACGGGGAGCCTGTGCCTATCTCAGACGTCATCGGGCATCAAGGTAGGATACACCCTAGACGGAGTGCCAACCCATCGCAGGGCACACACACAGTCATTCAGTCACTACGGGCAATTTAGAGACTCCAGTCAGCCTAGAAGCATGTCTTTGGACTGTGGAAGGAAACCGGAGCACCCGGAGGAAACCCACCAAGCATGGGAAGAACATGCAAACTCCACACACACAGTGAGCAGGAGGTGTGAGGCGAACGTGCTAACCACTAAACCACCGTGCCGCCACAATAATCTGTCACATGCCATTCCTTACATACCATATAATGTGGAAAGCATAGCCAATACAAAGCAGAAAGCCATGAGAGCCATGTTGTTGTCATATATGGGCACTAGGTTTTAAAATATTTGCTAAACCATTAGCCATGAGATTAGTTTTTTAGTTTTGTCTTTTGGCTCAGGATCACACCCTGAGATTGGAGATTCTACAGAGGTAGGAAAGATGTCCACATCATAGATAATTATACTTTTTTTCCATTTTCAACATTTATTCCAGTTTAAGGGCAAAACATGAGTCATACAAGTCCCTGACTCATTGCTCAGCTAATAGCAGTTCTGTGTTCTGACTCTGATTAAGGGCAATGAACAATAAATACATTCTGTGTCCTTGTTAGCTGTATTTCCCCACACTAACAAGGTGGGTATGTTGAATAAATTGGCCATTTAGTATACAGAGTGTTTAAGAACCCCATAAAAAGGTGCTGTGCTGTACGGTGATTCGTAGGTGACCTGATAAAACATCTAGTGAAGGTAAGTGAAAGATAGGTAGATACACATATATATATATATATATATATATATATATATATATATATATATATATATATATATATATATATATATATATATATATCTCACGACCATCATTCTCAGAAAAACTCAGTTCAGCTCTTTTGTCTAGTTTTTTTTTGCCCCATATGGGAAATGACTGGAATTCCCTTCTGGGCAGTGAGGAGGAGGTGATATTTCTCAATCAGCACACTAATTAAAGTGTTATGTGCTGTCAGCTAAAAGCAGGAGACTGTAGGCTGGACTTTAGAAAACAGGGAAAGAAAGAGAGAGAAAGAGAGAGCGAGGGAGAGTGAGAGAGAGAGAAGCATGGAGGGTGGGTTGTTTGCAGCGCTCACGTTGCACTCTGAGTGGTCTCTGATGACGAAGGACCTAGCTCAGCACCAATCTGGGTCCGTAATCACGCCGATTTGTTAACTAAATGAATCGTATCCAGGCCAGCCTCTCAGGGGGGACATTTTTATAAGGAGAAACAGAAAAGCTGGCAGGAGGGGAAACGAGAAGCACCCAGCAGTTGCTTATTGATGGCGTGTGCTGCAGACTTCAGCTCGGATAGCCGCACTTCCTGTTCTGAAATCTGTAAACATCACAGCAGGAACAGGTGGAAGGGCCGTGTCGGCTAAGGAGCACCCGTTATGAGAAAATCTGCCACTTCCAGGAAAGAAGTAGACGCTACAGACAGCCATACTTGCTCTTTAATGTTACTGACATGACTATTCATCATTTCTAACATCCAGAATAAAACTATGAATCACTTTTGCTCAATTTTGAACAACTTATGGTAATACCATAAAATCAAGACAACACCATCCTTGATTCATTTTAAATAAGCAACATTGATACAGTAATAAAATGTTTTTCTTACTTTCTGACACAAAACTTTTCTGAAGGCGCTTTTGTTTCTGTTTATCTAATGGACATGGATTACTAAAAACATAGTAACATTAACAAGACCAAGATGGATCATTTGGGCCTAAAACTAAGGCCCCATGACTGCATAAAACTGCATGGTCTTGAGTGTGCTGTTCCACATAAACCACAGCTATTTGCCAACGACCACAACCGTTAATTTATTAATGAAATGGCATGCCCCACATTTTAAGATTTTATAGTTAGAGTTATACTGTGGAATGTGAGAAGTTCCTGTTATCACTTACACTGATCATCCATAACATTATGACCACCTGCACATCAACACATAGACAAAACATTGCCCAAAGCATGACATTGCCTCTGCCAACTTGCCTTATTGCTACAGAATTGAGCACTGCAGACCGGGAACACCCCACGAGAGCTGCAGTTTTGGAGATGCTCTGATCCAGCAGCCATCAAAATTTGGCCCTTCATCAAACTTGCTCAAATCCTTACGCTTGCCCATTTTTTCTGCTTCTAACACATCAACTTTGAGGACAAAATGTTCACTTGCTGCCTAATATATCCCACCCACTAACAGGTGCCATGATGAGGAGAATCAGTTTTATTCTTGTCACCTGTCAGTGGTCATAATGTTATGGCTGATCAATGTACATTATAGACTCCATCTCTCTCTCTCTCTCTCTCTCTCTCTCTCTCTCTCTCTCTCTCTTTCAGAAAACACAGCTTGTCATTTTTTTGTCCCCTGAAAAGAGAAAGTGTAACCTTCTCTGTCCTAAAGACTTTCCAGTGCTGGGAATCTTTGCAAAGCAGCAGAACTGTTATAAACTGTTACGAAGCACTGACACCTGAGGCTCCTTCTAGAAATGTTAAATAAATTTCTCCTAGAAAAACGCTTTACCACATCAAAGTTCTTTTTTTGTGTTAACACATATTTGATTAAAATATTTGATTAATATTATTAATTAAGTCCCTCTCTTTGAGCTGAGAAAATGTTGTTTTGAAAGGTTAATGTATTAAGACAAGCACATTAGTTTTGATTATAAAAGCCAGATTTACTGTCCAAACTGTGCTGTTAAAGAAAAATAAAAAATAATGCATGCCCTGACTAGATTCAAGAATTCACCTGTGCTGTGGTGTGTATTATTATAAGTGCTCATATGCTGCTATTTAAGTAGTAATATTTTTTAAATTTTTTTATTAGAATAAGTGTTTGCTGTTATGAGAATTGTGTTTATGGATTGTCCAGACTCCCTCTGGACAGTAAGTATAACCAACCACAAGATATCGGTCCAGAAGTCCAGCAGGAGGCTAGTGGATTTTGTTCAACCCTGCTGGTCTTCTCCTGTTCCCTAGCCAGTTCTGAGTGTTTTCCAGCCAAACATACTGTGTGCTTTAAGTGTGTGTTTGCCAATAAAAGATCAAGTATGTTGTTTTACAATGCGTCCTGGTCATGCTTCTTCCTTTTGACTCTACAATATTGTGGTGTTGAAATATAATCTGGTTTTAATGTTTGATGTGGCTGCACCATCAATCACATATTTAACAAAAGCTGGAAGAGTTTTAGGGGCAGTGTAGGAGGTGTGTCCTCTGTGTCTGTCATACTTAGTGAAGTTGTGGCTTTCTGTCTCTGTCAGTCTCAGTGAAGGAGGTGTGGTTTCTGTGTCTGTCATATTTAGTAAAGGAGGTGTGGCCTCTGTGTCTGTCATATTTAGTGAAGAAGGTGTTTCCTCTGTGTCTGTCATATTTAGTGAAATTGGTGTTTCCTCTGTGTCTGTCATATTTAGTGAAGGAGGTGTGGCCTCTGTGTCTGTCATATTTAGTGAAGGCGGTATGGCCTCTGTGTCTGCCATACTTAGTAAAGGAGGTGTGGCCTCTGTACCTGTCATACTTAGTGAAGGAGATGTGTCCTCTGTGCCTGTCATACTTAGTGAAGGAGACGTGGCTTTTGTGACTGTAATTCTCAGTGAAGGAGGTGTGGCCTCTGTACCTGTCACTCACAGTGAAGGAGGTGTGGCCTCTGTGCCTGTCATACTTAGTGAAGGAGACGTGGCTTTTGTGACTGTAATACTCAGTGAAGGAGGTGTGGCTTCTGTGACTGTAATACTCAGTGAAGGAGGTGTGGCCTCTGTACCAGTGAAGCAGGTGTGGCCTCTGTTTCTGTCACTCTCAGTGAAAGAGGGGTGGCCTCTGTGCTTGTCAGTCTCAATGATGGAGGTGTGGCCTCTGTACCTATTATTCACAGTAAAAAGCTTGAAAAAAGAAAGAGAATGCAAGAGAATAATTATTAAAAATGCTCATTTTACATTTTAATATTCTTTACTCTGTAACTCAGGCTTTGACAATAGCACAATAGCAATGCCAATAAAAGAGAGAGTAAAAAAAAAAGAGTGAGTCAGATCTCCTATAAAGCCACCACAACACTTAAAATACCACTGGTACTCATTATAGCCTAATGAGTAGATTACGCTGTCACCATTGATTTGATATAGAGTCTCTCTCTGACCCTTAGAGCACCGCCACACTTGCCTGGGCCATGGGTTTAAAACCTCCCCCTGATGAGCAAACCCTATCCAATCAAATCCGCACACACTGTCGCCTCGCTCCAGTAATTACACCACCCCATTAACAATATGTCTACCTTTCCCGCTCAGTGCTTTTTCTTTCAGGTGCATAATCCTTCAAGATGTTACCTAAGGTCACTGAAGAGCCTCATTTTCACAGAGCTGCTCTCCAGGGCTGTCCTCAACCTGCTGAAAAGTAAAAGATATAGAATTAAAATGTAATAAGCTTAGCAGGTCTCAGAAATAATGGCATAAATCCCATGCTGCCCTTCACTTGGATGGAAAGTGAATGTGTGTAATGCTCTAAAACCTGCAAATGGATCTCAGGTGTAGCATTTAAGAAGGAGCTTTGCTGCCACTGTTAAAATCACACTTTCTCTAATCTAAGCTGTAAAAAAAGTTGGCTAGGATAGACATTGTCAGAGTGGGAATACATTTATTTATTTATTTTTATTTTGCTTCTAAAACTTCTATCATGAAAATATGATGACTACCTTTTTGTTGTACTTGCTAATACTTAGCCTAAAGAAGGAGTTCATAATACTACATGATATCTACAGTACATATCCTTCATGACACCTGACATAAACATATATAAACAGCCATAAAATGCTATCTATCTGTCTGTCTGTCTGTCTGTCTGTCCATCCGTCCCTCTGTCCGTCCGCCCCTCTATCTATCTATCTATCTATCTATCTATCTATCTATCTATCTATCTATCTATCTATCTATCTATTTATCTATCTATCTGTCTGTCTGTCTGTCTGTCTGTGCGTCCATCCTTCCGTCTGTCCATCTATCTATCTATCTATCTATCTATCTATCTATCTATCTATCTATCTATCTATCTATCTATCTATCTATCTATCTATCTATCTGTCTGTCTGTCTGTCTGTGCGTCCATCTTTGTGACACTGCCACAAAATATATTCACAAGGAAAACTGTAAAAATATATATGTGATGGCCCAGGAAAAATTAGAACAAATCAAAAAGACCAAAAATTGCTGACCAAATTTTGTTTGGAAGTAAATACTTTGATATTTCTACATTATAAAAATGAAATATATACTGTAAAATCTAAACTATATTTTCCCCAAATGTTCCCCAAGGCTTCCCTCATAACCTTGCTTTGGCATCTGCTTGCAAACATCACGAGGAGTTTAAAGAGCCAGAATAAGCAACTACTTGCAGTTTGCTGAAATATATCTAAAACTTTTCTACCTTAAGGCTAGTGTATATTTTTTCATGAAAGTTTTTTGGATACGTAAACAACATGTTGAAATGGATGTCATCCTGAAATCCTAATCAATTGTCTTTTGTACTGAGAAACATATCTTTAGGCTTAAAACAGAGAAGAGTACTTACACACTCTGTACAGGTGACAGTAAACAAAGTCTTAAAACCTATTAAAACGCCATTAGGAACACAAACCTTAGGTAATATAACAGAGCTGACAGAATTAATCAGCAGTCATTTCCTCACCAATGTTAGCATGCACAGAGAACAGGTGATTGATGAGATAAGATGATTTATAAGTGAAATCTGTTATATAGTTTTTGCACATATGTCCAAACCCAAGGACAAATTATAAACACTTTTTCAGACCTGGAAGCCCATACATTATTAAATGGAAATGGAAATCGGATACAGGTATTCAACAAAGATGCTGATAGTTCTGGATTTATATTAATAACCATACTATACTGAATAAATGATGCACTAGGATAAGGAAGCTCTTCCAGTTTATCTCTATGATAAGTGTGTAAACTTTCTTAGCAAAGAATATAAGTATCAAGGTACAGTATGTGGTTCAGATTTCTTTCTGCCTGCTTGTTTCTGAACAAATCTGTCCCATCTGTTCATCTGTCACAGTCATGCATAAACACTGCTTGTGTGGGGGATTACATGTGAGAGCGTTTTAAGAAAGCTGAGCTCCAGGGCTCTAGGACAATCCCAGCTCTTGAGAACAGTCTGAAATGTGGAGAGAATGCAAAAGTGGAAAGTTTCTGTTGTCGAGGATCTCGAATTGTCCCTCAGCAATCAAGAATCAGTGGGTTGTATCAGAATCAGGGCTTGAACACTCAGCGCTTAGTGTCACTGGTGGTCAAAATGAAGACCCATTTGATTCTTTGAGTCTTGATGATGTCTGTCATGACGTGGCATTGAGTATGTGCTTTAGGGATGCTTGCAAAAGTATGTGTGTGTGTGTCAGTGTTCCCTGCTGGTGCTTCCTGGTTCTTATTGTTTTCCTTAGTATACAAGAAAGTGTCTGTGGGTGGGTGGGTGAGTGGATGAAATTCTGTCAGCGCAGATCGTGGGACATTTTCTGTAGTGTTCAGCACAAAAGTCTAAAATCTTGCGATATCCCTGAACAACTCTCTGATTTCCCCTTTGTCCATAGCATGCAACCTCAGGGTAACCATGGACAATCAACTGTCCTTGTCCTCCCATGTTGCTAATGTGACACTCTTATGTCAGTTTCTTCTGTACAACATCAGAAGAATTTTTATCCACACAGTATGCTCAGGTGCTTGTTCAATCTCTTGTCATTTCAAGACTGGACTACTGCAACTCTCTGCTGGTAGGTCTACCTCTGAATGCAATTTGTCCTCTGCAAATGATCCGAAATGCAGCTCCGTGACTTGTTTTTAGGCTGATGGGCTGATGTTTTTAGGTCTGTGACCTATTGAACCAGTGTTAATTTATTCATTGATAGAGACTCTTGTACGTTGCTCAATAAGAGCGTCTGCCAAATATATATACGAGCTGCCAGGAAGGATATTGTTACATATCAATATATAGGTAACATAATCACTCTTTACAACAAATATGAGCAAAAAAGCATCTCATCATGCACAAAACACAAAACATATGAATTGGATGAGCTACTGTACAGCTATATGAGAGAAAAAATCGCCTAGTCTTTTTCAAGGTTTGATGTGCTGTGCATTCTGAGATGCTTTTCTGCTCACTGTGGTTGTATTGAGTGCTTATTTAAGTTACTATAGATTTCCTGTCTGGTCATTCTCCCCTGATCTCTCTCATCACCAAGTGGTTTCAGTCTGCAGAACCTCTGCACACAGGGTGTGTTTGTTTTTTTACACTATTATTTGTACATTTTACTCTGCTGTGTGTGGAAACTAGCAGCTTCTGAAAACCGGCCCATTTGGTACCAAGAACCATGCCGCAGTCACAGAGATCACACTGTATCACCATTCTGATGTTTAGTGTAATTCTTGAACTGTATTTGAATGATTGCTGGCAACACCTGATTGGCTGATTAGGAAACTGCATAAATGAGCAGGTGTACTGGTGTTCCTATTAAAGTGGACAGTGAGTGTAGATATATAATCAAGTTTGAGTTGGGAAAAGGGATGATGATTTGAGTGGAGAGGAAAGAAGAGGAAAGAAGGAATATACAGAGATGATTGGTAAGGAACCCTAACCCCATACACAGGAGGATGAATAGAAAGGTGATGAAGAACAGAGAAAGTGGAAAATGGAGGGTGCTGATTGGTGAGAGACCCTAAATCACACAGAGGGCTCTGAACAACTGATCTCATCTTCTTCCTGGGTATGTTTTAGTTTGGGCCTTTATGTGCATGTGTGTGGACGAGTATAGAGGAGTGTGTGTGTGTGTGTATAGGAAACATGGTGATTTTGTTGAATATGTGATTAATGAAACAGCAGTAGAGTACATTCCCTGTAAGTCTGGGATCATAGATCATCCGTTATTTGGACAATCTGAAACCCACAGCCATGATGAAGTCACACCGTTATTGAAACTTTTGTAAGCAGGATTTCATTATATCTACATTCCTATATATTAAAAGCTATTTAAGCTTCCATGCCTTTACTTAAACACATAGTTCTCTAGTCACAGAAGTGTTGATTTAAACTTAGTTGCATATCTTGCTGCTTTCATGCTTTAACACACCTCAGTACCTGTTCATGAGGCTAAAACAGGCTGCACTTAACCTTTGTTTTTGTTTTTTTTTGTTCAGTTCTATTTTGTTTTACACTGCACATTTTAAGTTTGCATGTTTTCTCTGTGCTTTAGGGTTTTCTCTGGGTCATCCAGTTTCTTCCCCTAGTCCAAAGACATCAGCTGCAAGTTGATTGGTGGTTGTGAATGAATGTGTGTGTGTGTATGTGTGTGTGTGTGTGTGTGTGTGTGTGTGATTATGCCCTGGTACCCTGATGGGTTGGCACACGGTCCAGAGTATCCCCTGTCTTGTATCATTTGCCTTCTGGGATAGAACACAGGTTCCACATGACCCTGTGTAGGATAAGCAGCTGAGAATATTGATGGATGGATGGATGGATAGACAGATAGATGGACTGACAGGTGGATGATGGATGGATGGATGGATAAATGGATGGATGGATGGATGGATGGGTGGACGGATGGACAGATGGATGGATAATGCACATTTGGCAGCCTTGAAAAACCATGCACATGGTGAAATATTGCCATTTTCTACTATATGTGTATTAGAGACTGTTTCTCTTTTGCACGTCTCTCAACCACAGGTAAATTCTAACACTTGTCTGCTTATGTGCTGAAAAAGGAGAAAACTGCAGTTAAATATTCAAGGCATGGTTACTTTTTATTGCCCAAGATTGGAGCCAGCGTGAAGAAAGGGAGACTGGACTACGTAATCTAACCTGATTGTCTTCATTCTCCTTTTAAAATGCACAGAACGGAAATGATATCACAGACTTAAAATACCGATAGGTACAGTATATCATCTTACTGCATGAAACTTGACACTAGTGTTATAAGAGTCTGTGAGGGATCGAGGTCCACAGTAGTAAAAGTCCTTGTTATTATTTAAAGGATGTGAAACCATGGTAGGCTAATTGTAGCATGGCAGGTCACTATCTATTTTCAGCCTTCTCTAGCCAGAGACCCATGAATACAGCAGCCACAAATCCCATCAAAGGCCAGTCACTTATACTGGTCACTCTGGGAAGGATCCAAAATAAGCAACAAGACATGATTATATCACATGGATTGCTGAGAACTGAGTTGAAGCAGTTGGAGTTTATAATTCTTCAGAGAGGATACGTACATGTCTTCTAGCCTGACTCCACTTTACAGGATCCTCTTACAAGGTCTTCGACTGATGGCATGTGTAAGTGTGTGAAATGCATTTTGAGCTGGTTTCTTCAAATGCTGGAAATGTAGAATTTGCCAGTGAGAAAAAGTATACTGCGTAATGATAAGTAGTGGGTTTATAAGGACTGTTTGTCGTTAGCATGAGCAGCTTATTGGTTCTTCATTCATCATTAATGAGGAGATGCACTCTAGGAAAAAGAGTACCTTTCCATGTCATGGGGGTGGTCCCTATAGTGTTTATCTTTTACCTGGAAAGCTATATGTACAGAAGTGTAGGTTTAAAACGCTTTAAAACTAATCTCAAACATTTTATGCAAACAATCCCAAATGGAAATAATGGATTTTCTGTGACCCCTAAACCTTGGCATTTTGGTTTCTCCTTGTTATTTATCATCACAATCGTAAATCCGTATTCAGTAAGTGATTTGCCATTTTTTATGTTGTGTTCTTGACTTCCGAATCACTCAGTGTAGTTGAACTAACTAGTGGAGGTAGGTGGATGAAGGTTTTATTTCTACATTACTACAGTGTATCAGTGCTGCTTGAATGTAACTCCTAGTCCCATTTTATATTCTTAATATTTATTTGTATAACAAATGAGGAGAGTTTTAGTTTTTCCCACAACCCTATTTGTAAATAAAGTGACCGCGCATGGGGTCATGAGCCTTCGTTTGGGAATCCCTGCACTATAAGCTATTTAAAGATACATGAGCGGTCCAATTAGTAACTTATAATATGTATGCTGCATTCAAATAAATTGAATAGATAATTACTAAAGGTAGAAATGATGTACCCTCAAGGATACCATGCCAGAGACAAGGACTAAATTGTATACTACGATTTAGTACCTAGATTTTAGTTCCCTTTTTTCTTAGAGTGGCGTCATTTGCATTTTTTTAAAGGAAATTTAAAAGAAAAAGATGTCAGCTGTTGTGTTGAGGAATCTGAGCTAACACTTTATTTACGCCAAACAGGGTAGCTCACAAAGGGCATCCAGAAATAAAAGGCATTCACATCCTTCTATATTTATCTCTCCTGATCTTGCAGCACACACTGTATGCCATGAAGAAGATAAGACGATTCATTTGCGCTCTCGTCGTCTATCTATAGAAAGTGACCGTGCTGTCTGTCTGCAGTCACACTGTAACAGCTCTGTGCTTTGGTTGCAATACTAGGGTCAGATTTTCTTGGGGCAGCAAATGATCAGTCTATAAGTAATCAGCAAGCAGCTGCTTGGTATTTATATCTTTTCCTCTGCATTATATTGTCAGTACATGTGTTGAACTTGGGAAGAGTTATTGCATTGCCCGGGGAGGTAAGACCCAGTCTCCAGTCATGTGCCACACTTGCTACTACTAGCCACACTATTTCTATTTAAAATTCACAAGAAGTAATTTAGCCTTTTCTAGCTTGATTAGAAATGATATAATTGAATTTTATTCAATTTTCTTAAGGCATGTAATAGTTTTGTGGCATATTGTGACTCATTAATATTTAAACACTTCCTTAAACCTTCTATTTTGACTAGCTTGGTTCGTGTGGGATTTTGTTTTTTATTATAATGGCATAGATTTTGGCATAGATTTATTGTTACTCTGGCTCTAGTATTTAATTTGTAATTGTGAACTTGACCAGTTATTGACCTAGCACTTATGGAAAGCATGTTCTGTATCTCCACCATTTGAAATATAAACTTTATATATAACTTTATTTATAGTATTTACATATATTATATAAACACTCCTCTTTACATCTCATCTTCTGCCTATAGGTATATACATATATATATACATATAATACATATGCATATATAATATATATATATTTTAAAGCATGTCCACTGGATGCAGACTTATCTACAGATGCACGCTGTTCTTAAAATACATTTTTATTGAAAAATTTAGATTTATATTTATTTAGACCTTCAAAGTACTTGATGGTCTCTTCCTCTCTCATCTCCTCAATGACTTATTACTTATTAAAATTATCTACTTTTTATGTTCCTTTTTTATTTATCATAATTCATCAAAATATAAACAATCTATCAGGAACTGTGCTATTAGGAATGGTGCTAGTTCATCATCTGGTGTTTTTGCTTTTTCCTTTTGTAACGCACGAGTACATTTAAACTTTTTCTTTTATTTTCACTTGAGTACATTTTTGTCGTCATCTTATATAGCCCTGGTTTGTTTGCATAACTGTGTCTCGGGTTGTCAGAGAAGTTAATTGCTAATGTGCTGTGTGTTTTTTGTTCACTGTGTGTAGTCACACAGCTCAGGCTTGTACAGCTCTCTCTGTAAAGAAAAACTAATTGCTTAATGAATTAAAAGACATACAGCTCTGGAAAAAAATATAAGAGACCACTGCTCAATCTCCAGATTTGAACCCTATTGAAAACCTCTGGAATGTCATCAAGAGGAAGATGGATGGTCACAAACCATCAAGCAAAGTTAAGCTGTTTGCTTTTTTAGACCCCTTAATATACCTGGATGCTGGTTTTATGTTCTTTAAAATAAAGAGGGGTTTGTTTGTTTGCTTAGAATCCATGTAAGCCTATTTACTGTATAATTTGTACACCGGTGATGTCTGTCATGAACGAGTAGTCGATGCCGGTGGTGATGGTGGATTTATCGATGAACGGTGCAAATAAAGAACAAAATAGTGAAAACAAGAACCAGAAACCTGAATCAGAGACATGAGGCAGAACAAGCAGGTTATGAGCAAGAATAGAACAACTCATAACATACTCTGTCCAGGCATAACATTATGACCACCTGCCTTATAACATGTTGGTCCCCCTTTTGCTGCCAAAACAGCCCTGACCCGTCCTGCACTGTGTATTCTGACACCTTTCTATCAGAACCAGCATTAACTTCTTCAGCAATTTCAGCAGCAGTAGCTCGTCTGTTGGATCGGATCACGCCGGCCAGCCTTCACTCCCTACGTGCATCAGTGAGCTGCCCATGAGTATGTCGGCATTCACTGTTCCTTCCTTGGACCACTTTTAGCTCGTCTGTTGGATTGGACCACACTGACCAGCCTTCGCTCCCCATGTCCATCAATGAGACTTGGCTGCCCATGACCCTGTTGCCGGCTGACCACTGTTCCTTCCTTGGACCACTTTTGATAGATACTGACCACTGCAAACCGGGAACACCCCACAAGAGCTGCAGTTTTGGAGACGCTCTGATCCAGTCGTCTAGCCATCACGATTTGTCCTTTGTCAAATTTGCTCAAATCCTTACGCTTGCCCATTTGTCCTGCTTCTAACACATCAACTTTGAGGACAAAATGTTCACTTGCTGCCTAATATATCCCACCCACTAACAGGTGCCATGATGAGGAGATAATCAGTCTTATTCACGTCACCTCTCAGTGGTTATAATGTTATGGCTGATCGGTGTATGAACAAGACCACAACAAAAGCTAGACAGGCTAGAACTTAAAGGGGGCGGCTAAATCAGAGTGAAACCAGCCACAGGTGCTAGTGTTTTGGAACGTGACATGCTGGGGAATGATGGGAAATGTAGTTTAGTGCACTTTGGGGTGCTCCCATGACCTCATAAAATCTACTTCGTTCCTAAGCTTAAATATGTCTATATCCTGTTATTTCTAAGTCTTTATATTTGAAAAAAATATATGTTTTTCATAAGACATCCGTGATAATATGGATAACCAAAACTGAATATCACTGAATTGATTTTATTGCTTTTCATCTCCACTTTTATTGTCTTGTTGTATACAATTATGCAGTTTTATATGTGTGTTACAAATGTGTGTTATTTTCTATTTATACAGTTTATCAAATTTTTTTTTTATTTTTTGGTTCTTTCCAGATCATTATTACACTGTAAAACACAATAGCTCAATTAAAAAGTTTTGGATATCAAACTCAAGTTTTCCAAAAAAATTAAACTTAACTTAAACCCTTGTCTTGATTACTTCTTGTTCTTGTGAGTTGAAGCAAAACTTATCTTCAAGTTCTTAAGGCAGCAGGTGAAATTTTGTTTCTAATAACCACCTGGAAATGTGTTACAGTGTAAAATGTTTACATGATATTATTAGTCACATTTAAATACTGATTCTTTTGTTCTAAAAAAAACTAAGTATATAAACTTCACCCATTTCAAATCACTAAGATGCTTTTGTGTGAAGTCTGTGACCCAAACACACCACCCATACACAGGACAGGATAATGTTTTTAATTGTGAAAATATCCTAAAATATACTGGTGTTGCTTGTTGTCCTGCTACGAGAAGAAGCATCACATCAAGTAGGTTTTCAAACAGTTGCTTGCTTCCAAAGAGTGACTTGAATACAGAACAAAAAATCTACAGAAATCACCAATTGGAGCAGCCCCATTAAATTGTGTTTTCACAAAATTGCAGACTTTAGCTTTGCGTTCATGACTTTGGAAGTTTGTGAGGTCATCCGTAACAAATTCACACAGACAGATAAACCAGGACATGTCCTGATTCAAGAGACAGCAATATCTGACAATGTCATGATGATGAACAGAAGATAAAGAGATGGATCGTGGCATTGACTGATTCTATTCACTGAGCCATGCATCTTTTAAGACTTTCTGCTCTAACACAACAGACTTTACACAGTAATCAGTAACCAGATGCTGTATGAGCAGATGCAGGTTTATAAGTGGGGAAAATACTAGAAATGTTCACAGGAACAGTGATGTCTACAGTGGATTTGAAATCCATTGGTTTAGACCAGGGGTCGATAATCAGTCTGAATGTGGGCTATTTCAGCAGATTTTAACTGGGTGCTCAAAAAACATACTGTAGCAGATGAAACTTCTAATATTTCACCCATGAACTACATTTTTAGAACTTTTTAGCAGACCCTTTGTGGCCAATTAAATGCACTGATATCATTCACATCATATCTGTGTTTGTCCACTTTATCAATAATCAAGTTTTAATAGACTTTCAAAGATTTTTAAGATTTTCATTTACCCTCATAGGCAACACCCCAAAAAAACAGATGGTGGGAACAGAATTTTTGCAGAGAAACGCATTTATTCTCAGAATATTAAAAACAAATGTTTAGTCTATTTAGAGTCTGTGGTTACCTGAAGCACCAGCGTGAAACAAAACAATCACTCCAAATTGATGTTTATCAGTCTATTTAAATCTATTAGCTAATGACTAAAGCATTAAGATAATTGCTGTCGGCATTCAGTCGTGTTTTTCTAAGGAAGGAAATTGACTGAAGGTGAATAGCACTGGATATTGAAGAGACAATATTGAGACTATATCCTCAAACGTGAGCTCATTAATATTTAATAATAATTTAATTTATATATAATAATTTATTCAAATCAAGCAACCATTACACAGTGTACAATGTTTAAAAAAAGAAATAGTTTTTTTTTATTGCCAAGGTACATCGTACATATGAATCTCCGCCAAAGCATAAGGTTTATATATTTACACTATACAGAAATATTCTGTTTGATTGACAAACTACATTGTGGGCTTTCACACTTTGTTAAACATGACAGACAGCTCTGTCAAGCGAATGTTTCCAAATAGTACCTTTTTCCTTTAGCCTTAAGTGCATACAGGCATTGCTCACCCATGAGATATTGTTACACACATTCAGCTCAGGCATATATATCCGCAGTGGGTTTCTGCTGCCTGTGTTTTACCTACAGTCCCTGGTCATGGTAGGATGATGTAGAAATATCACACAGTAAAGAATAGTAAAGAAAGCAGCTTAGTGTACTTTGTTAAATACTTCCTGACAAACTGAAAAGGTATTATTGTTATTTGATTTTTGTGTTTTAGCAGAACTATCCCTTTTATATCAAGTTTCAAGATTATTTGTCATATGTATGTATTTGTCATTGTACAGTGAAATGCTTAGGTGAAGCTCAGGCAAACTACAGCAATAATTTAAGCCAAAACCTAAAGTTAAAAAAATTGTAATATTATATACAGTATACCGATCAGGCATAACATTATGACCACCTGCCTAATATTTTCTTGGTTGCCCGTTTGCTGCCAAAACACCCCTAACCCATTATGCACTTTGTATTCTGTTACCTTTCTATCAGAACCAGCATTTACTTCTTCTTCTTCTTCAGCAATTTGATCAACAGTAGCTCGTCTGTTGGATCGGATCACACGGGCCAGCCTTCACTCCCCATGTCCGTCAATGAGACTTAGCCGCCCATGACCCTGTCGCCGGTTCACCACTGTTCCTTCCTTGGACCACTTTTGATAGATACTGACCACTGCAGACCGGGAACACCCCACAAGAGCTGCAGTTTTGGAGATGCCCTGATCCAGTCGTCTAGCCATCACAGTTTGCTCCTTTGTCAAACTCGCTCAAATCCTTACGCTTGTCCATTCTTCCTGCTTCTAACACATCAACTTTGAGGACAAAATGTTCACTTGCTGCCTAATATATCCCACCCACTAACAGGTGCCATGATGAGATAATCAGTCTTATTCATTTCACCTGTCAATGGGTATAATGTTATGGCTGATCGGGGTATGGACGTGTGTAATTAAGGTGCAAATATCAATTGTGCAGTCCCAGTATGTTAAGAAATACAATAAGAAATGCAACAATATGTTAAGTATAAAGTCTTTTACAGTTGTGAGTCTGTATTACAGTTCATTGAGGATTCTTATAGCCTGCAGGTAGAAACTGTTGGATTGGATACTCTGGTACTGCCTGTCTGATGGTAGTTTGTTAAACACGCTGTGTGCTGGGTGACTGAGATGAATTGTAACTTTGTGAGCCTTCTTCAGACATTGTATGTGGTAGATGCACATGATAACATCATGTTAATAGATACAACACATGTAACCAACCACAATATTGTCACATAAAGTGTGAAAAAGATAAACAACTAAGATAAAGCAGTTAGTAAAAATGAACAAGTGATTTCATATATTACTTTCTGCTGGGTGTTGCACATATTTATCATATCAGTCTTCTGTTGTAGCTGATATAGCTGTATGGGCTGTTTGATCACATGCTCTGCTAACAAAACTCCTAAATGATTATGAGATAAGATTAAGCCGTGTCCCAGCCATGGATATAATCTGTAGCAGCTTAGCGAAAACTCTACTGTTCAACATGATTTCACAAAGATTAAGAACTTTCCGGCTAGGGAAATGACGCAGTTGATCAGGTGGACCTTCATTGCTGCTTGGGACTCTTTTGAGTTCACATTACAAATGTTATACGGTTATGTATGTCCTAGGCTACCTCCAAAGGTCACTTGAGAGATCAGATCATGATGATACATTCAGTAGTGTCCACTAACAAGCAGCCAGGAGACATGTTAAAACCAGGTGTGAAGAAGGCCTAAATAAATAAAATGAATGAATCCCAATTGAAGTGACATGCAGCACCGTGTCTAAACAAGCTCCCATGTTAATCAGTTTGGCTGACTGGCTTTTCCTTTGTCCTGCAAAGCTTCATATCTGCGTGATGCATGCACATTTATGACATTTCCCAGACGACTTTATCCAGAGCGACTTCAATTTTTCACATCATACAACTGAGCAGTAAAGGGTGAAGGGTCTTGCTCAAGGGCCCAGCAGTGGCAGCTTGGGATTTAAACTCATGGACTTCTGAGCTCTACTTCGGCATCGTAAACACTTTATACACTGATTTATTATTTCGCACGCATTGCTTTAGTCATTTTTATCTTTAATCATGTAGCCCAAAGTAGTACTTTAGTATGACTAAACAACTGCATGTTTTAAAAAATATATAATTAATGAGAAATTCATTTGTAATTAAAAAACACGCATGTATTATATTTACTGCTTTATTATACACTGAATTAAAAGTTACACTACCAGTCAAAAGTTTGGACACATCTTCTAATTCCATGGTCTTTCCTGATGTTTATTTCTTTCTACATTGTAAAACAATGCTGAAGGCGGCCGAAATACACAATAATGTCCTTTGAACAGTTGATATTGAGATATGTCTGCTACTGATGCTCTGTAAAGCCTTCATAACGGCTCTAATCTGAGGTGCTGTTAATTGGTGATTTCTGAGGCTGGTAACTCTAAATGAACTTCTCCTCTGCAGCAGAGGTCAGTTTTGGTCTTGCTTTCCTGGGATGGTCTTCATGTGAGCCAGTTTCATCATGCTGCTTGATGGGTTTTGCAAATGCACTTGACAATACTGTTCTCACAAGAACTATTCCAGAACACCTGACCTTTGTGTCTTAAAATAACAACTGACTGTTGTTTGTTGTCATTACATATGGATTACTTAAGTCCATGTGTGTTATTTCATAGTTTTGAAATCTCCAGTATTGTTCTAGAATGTAGAAAATACATCCCTAAACAAAAAAACATTGAATTAAAAGTAGTGAAAAAAAGGAACTCTAAGCCATAGACACTTTTCAGTTGTCCTTCTTGGGGGAATCCTTAAAGCTTCGTATTAAAGAATCCTGCAAAAGAGGCTTTCTTTTGGATAAAGTGAAACTCTTTAGGAAGCTAGAACCATTAACCTTTACAAGAACCCTAGAGGAACTTTTTTTTTTCCAAGAAATTGTAGATGAAACAGAATCACATAGGATGCATAAGAAAGTTCTGAGTCAACATAGAGGATAGAGTCACGTCACACTGTATGATAACCCAAAAGACCAAGTTCCTCTGTCCTGAAGTCTAGAAATACATTTCTTTACAGAAAGCTTCACCACAGCAATGATATATTTTTTTCTTATTAAATAATATCTGCAATACAAATCTCTGTGAAGTATCCGTTGCTAATGTATTAGAACAAGTGCATTAATATAAACCTGTGTGAGCGCTACTGTCTGAGCTGATCTTATATAATATTAATCAACACCTTCTGACCAGTTTGAGAATTCAGCAGTACATTAAAGATACAGATATTGCTCTGATTCCTCTGAGGTACTGGAGTTGGTCAGAGATGGTACGGTTTACAGACAGATGGGTTCTACCCTCTGGCACACTAAGACCTTTTCACAGAAATGAATAATTTTGCTTTATGACTTATACGTCGTACTCTAGCGATTTGTTTTCATGCACTGTGAACTTTCACACTCTTTGTGAACGTCCCCGTGTTTGCTGTGTTGGAAAGCATGCCGCTGTTTATCTCCCTTATCGACATTTGTATAAATCGCTCTAAAATCATGTTAAGTGAGATTTTTTGATCTCCTCCGCACAAGGTAAACAGGTGTGAATGGACATCCAGAGAGAGAGAGCTGTTTGTGAGTCAGAGCTTGACCTTATGCCAGCTTCAAAGTGATAGAGTGATGTCTTTGTTGGATGTTACTGGGGTATTTTTTTTTTTGCATTGCATTTTTGTTTTTATTTCATCAAATTTAATGAAGCCTTTTTTTACAGATGAGAGGAATGAAATGCTTGAAATGAAAGACTGGCACACTGGTTTGATAACTGATATCATTTCTCTTTAGGTGACTTGGTTGGGTTGAAGCAAGATGGTGATCTTGAAATGAACATAACTGAAGATATTATAAGTTATTTTTCCTGATATTTAACATTTTACTCTGCACACATTTGAAGAGTGTGTGTATGTGTCTCTGTGTGTTTTGTTTGGGGCTGTGTAGCAGTTTAATATAGTAATTGCAGCATGGATTATTATAAATGAACAAGAGGAAAGCTGATATCAGCTACCTCTTGCTTTGGACCATGGTTCAGTGTGTGTGTGTGTGAGTGTGAAATCTCATGATAGATTATCAGTTGCTGAAGGCAAATTCTAATTCAGAAACATTTACATGTGTTCAAACATGGCAGGAAACAGTCCCGGATAACTAGCTGGAGGTATAAGTAGACCATAAATAAGGAGAGGTTTCTGTGGGAGGAAAACATGAAATGGAATACACAACTGTTATTGCTTTTCATTTGTGGCACAACGCGACCCACTGAACAGGAAAACCTTCCTTACATTGCTCTTATGTCTTTTTTCCAGTACATAGCAATCATCAGGGGATTTTATTCAAAGAAACACTGTCAGAAATTATTTACAATATTATCCACCATTTAGCAATCCACACCACTGCACTGCACTAAGGTGAGATTCAATTTATGTCGAATACGATACACAAACTGTACTGCTTTTCATTAGCGACATACGGAAAACGTTCCACACTGAAACGCAAAGCCCTAATTGCATTGTTTGTATGTTGACTAATCTGCAAAACTATCAGCAAGGGGATTGTTTTTTTTAAAATGGTCCGAGCTGTAATTCCCTGTTGCGTCGCATTTCACCTTCATGCCTGCAATCAGCGCCAAATCGCAGCTCTAAGCCGTATTCAGGGCCATGGCTGTAATCATAGAAGGCGAGAATCATCTGCGAGTGTCATTTCCCAGCAGGATATTGCTGTCTATATAAAGAAACACACTTAAAAGTTTCCTCATTCCTACAATTCAATTTGTTATACAAATAATTAGAGCATACTTGGATGTATTTTGGGTAATTTGGATAGAATCTGGATAGATTTGGGTAGCTTATTAACATGGCTGTCAACTATGCAAATGATTCTTCCTCATAGCTGCCATAGAGAGCAGGGTATAGAATAAAATCATCTCTGAATAAGACAAACTGCTAGGATTATTTTAAAAATGGCAGATATTAGACTAAATAAACCCCTAACAAACTACATCAGCTATAAAATGTAAACTGCTGACAGGTGAAGTGAACAACATTGCTTATCTCATTACACTGGGACCTGTCAAGGGTTGGGATATACTCAGCAGCAAGTGAACACTCAGTGCTTGAACAAGTTTTGCATTGTGGCTGAATACATTATCCTGCTGATAGTGGCCACTTATTTTAGGGATACCGCTAACATGAAGAAGTGCAACATAGTCTGCAACAATGTTTAGGTAGCTGTGAAAGTAATTTCACATGAATGCCAGGACCCAAGGTTCCCCATCAGAACATTGCCCAGAGCATCACACTGGCTCTGCTGGCTTGCCTTCTTCCCTCAGTGCATCCTGGTGCCATCTCTTGCCCTGGTAATTAAACATGATTAATCAGATCATAGTTCAGAAGCTTTTGACAGTGGACAGGGGTCAGTGTAGGCACTGTGGGTTTTTTATAGAATGGTGTGATGTATTGTGAGTTCTAGCACTTTCTATCATGGCTAGCATTCACTTTTTTGCCACAGTAGCTAGGCTACCACACAGGCTAGCCTACGCTTCCCACATGCACCTTGGGTGCACATGATCCTGTCTCCAGCTGGACGATTGTCCTTCCTTGTGTCCTGTATGTGGTAGGTACTAACCACTGCATGCTGGGAACATCCCAACAAGACCTGCTGTTTTGGAGATGATCTGTCCCAGTTGTCTAGCCATCACAATTTGGGCTAAGAGAGAGAGAGAGAGAGCGAGAGAGAGAGAGAGAGAGAGAGAGAGAGAGAGAGAGAGAGGGAGATTGTTAAAAAGACAAGTAAATATTAGAACAATCAAAGGGTCACACACACACAGCCAAATTACATTAAAAAGGTAAAAAAAAGATGGAGAAAGGATTACCAAAAACCATACAAAGCGACTAAATATGATTTCATTTAATATTTAATTCCTCAGCTTTTCCTTGTGCACTTATGCAGATCCCAAAAATGCATAAACTGGAGTAAAGAGCTTAAATTCTGTACAATTCGGAACAAGTTAATAAGACTCCTCTAACCTACAGACTTCGTGGTTTGCTGTTAAACATAGTGGTGGACTCATAATGCTATGGACAGCCTCCTTGTGGGAGTCATTAGGTTCAATGCTTGCTCTGCATGGCTGTATAATAGCTACGGAATATGAGGCCATTTTATAGGACCAGGTGTATATTATGTTCCCTTGTGATCCTTTAACGGTCCAGGATAATAATGCTTTTCATAAACACCGCCAAATGAATTCAAAACACTTACAGACTTCTAGATGAATGGTAGGGTATAAATGAACTCTGAACAGATATTAAAACCATCAGTAAAGTGTATATTTTTTAAGAAATATTAAGAATTTTATAATAAAAATGATAATGAATTAGGAAAAAAAAGCAACCCAGACATAAGAGCTTTAAAGCTACAGACACGTTATATTTTAAAGTAGCTTAACCACGTTGATTTTTTTTCTTTTACCTCCATGACTTCTGCTAATAAAATTATATCACAAAAAAACAGCTGATAATTATGTGGCCTGTTTTTCCTGCAGGCTCACCATCTTTCCATTCTCCATTAGTAATAATTGTACCTGGAGTTAAAATCAGCCCTGAAAAACATCACTTCAAAGAACAACTTTACTCAGGCATAATGTTATAAATGTTCTTTATCTAATTATTATACATAATGTGTGTGTATGTTTTTTACTGAGAAAACACGAGTGGCTCACATTAAACAGATAATTCGGAATAATCAAAGGCCACCTAAACACATTGCATACTAAGAAACCGGGTTATTTGTTCCTCAGGTCAAAGTTAAAGAGCTCAGTTTCATTTGTAATGTCGAACCTAGACAGTATAATGTATTTACTGTAACTTAATGGATTAAAATATATTGTGTACGCTTGAGAAATTAAACCGTGTACCATGTATCAATGCTACACCTCTACTTGGTTGATGAAATAGTTTATACCATAGCACTGTTGAATTCTCTAATCTGAGCTGGTCAGGTGTTGACCAGCATCTCTGACAATAGTGTAAAGAAGATAACAGAATAATATTAATGTACTCATTGTAATATTTTATAGAGTAGAAGCTAATTCACAGAGATTTGCAGAACAAATATGCTACGGAAACCAAATCTTTTAATAAAAGTATTTAAAACAAGAATTGCTATATATATAATTTTTTGTTATTTCTTTGCCTCACACCTCGTTAGAGGTTAAGGGGTTTCATTCCTGCCACCTCCGTGTGAGAACTTTTTTACTGTGCTTCGAGGGTGTCCTCTGGGTACTCCAGTTTCCTTCCCCAGTCTAATAGCATGTGCTGTAAGATGACTGGCTTTACTAAATTGTCCGAAGCATATGAATGAGTATGGGTTTGTGGGTGATTGTGCCCTGCAATGGGTTGGCACCTTGTCCAGGGGAGTCCCTTGTTATGTGCGTCAAATCTCCTGGAATAGACTCCAGCTTCCTGTAACCCTGTGTAAGATAATCAGTACTGAACTAACTCAACAGTACTGAAAAGAAAAAGACTACAGATCTTTTCAATTAAACTCTCATACAAAAACCACTTGCAGTATAATAATAACTATTACAATGTGTTCAATCTGATTAAAAGAATAAAGATTAAAGCAAAATCAATCTTAGCAAAAGAAAACTCAGTCAAGTGTCTTTATATGCAAATAATTTCAGTTACAAAAATCAATTTCTTTTAAAAATCCAAATCCAGTCTTTGCCATTAGTTGCAGGATCTGATATCTGATTTGTTTTCCATTGGCCCAATACTCTGTGTCAGATCTGTGCTATCTCTAGGTGCCATAACTGACTACAAGGAAACATAGTTCTACTAATAGTATTACTGCTTGTACCAACATAAATGCTGAATATGTGACACACTGAAACCTGGATCTGAAGAGCACAGGACATCCCTCTCTTCTCACTTACATGTCTCACACACTGCTCCAAAGTGTTCCCCAGCTTAGACCCTAAAATAAACAAGCTCTTATTACTGTACAAGAGGACTGCAACAGAATACGATCTCATGTTTTAAGCTTCCCAGGCTCCATGTGATATATAATGTGTAGAACAGTCTAGACTATCTGGGGCTACCAATAAAGTATGATATACACCAGACTAGATGAGAAAGGGTCCATTTGCTTCAGCTCTGTTTATAGACAGCTCTTTTACTGCCTAGCTACTGCTTATTATTAAAGGAACACTTTGGCATTTTTTTCAATCTGATCTCTAGTACTGTATCTGCAGTGTACTGATTGTTGCTCACATGAATTTCCTTCTACTGAGAAGAAAATATGTTAATTCAAAACCGTTATGAATTTTATCAAACTTCCCAAAGAAAAAAAAACTGCAGTGTTTACTCTGAGCTATGTAGACTATGCTATATAGACTATGGGTTTATATGTCCTTCCTTATAGAAAATGAATTCCTGATTTAGAGCTCATTTTACAAATATATTTGACTAAAGAATTAATGAATTTTTTCCCAAGCGCCCTTCAACTTTCACTGTAGCTTCAGTGAATAAAAATGATTTTTAGTTTCTGTGGGAAATGGTGGTGAAAAGCTCATGAGTGATAATCAGATATTTCTACAGAGGCAGTGGAAAATCAATAAAGTATTCCTTTAAATCTTGTTGTTGACTTTATAGTATGGTATTTCGTGAGTGTGTGCAAGCATTGCCTTTGCTAATACAATCAGATGAATAACATTTGATATGTTTGTGGCTTTGAGCTTCATTTTTGTTCCACAAAGTTTCCTGAGAAGATATTTTTTAATATTTAGTGAAATATTTTAAATAGTGTTCGACCTGCCCAAACATGCTCAACCTACTGATATGCTAGCTAGCTAGTGTAATACTGTGAACTGTGAACATGAATCACTCATGCTAACTGATTATTGATTGTGACTAGCCTTTTTTGGGTTTGTTTACATGGATATGAACACAGAATGCAGAACAAAACAGTGTACTTTTCAATATTAGAGGTCGACATAGTGCTCCTGAAGTCTCCAGGAAATGATATAAACTTTCATTTCATTCATATCATTTTTTTTTTAAACTTTGCACTTTGGTCATAATTAGATTGGTGTGATATCTCCATTAAAAAAAAAGAAAAACTGCTATGAAAATTGTCCAACAGGGAAACATAACTACGCAGAGAAATAGAGGTCAAAATTCATTACTTCCTTTCTGTTAATTGGTTGTTCAGTGTATTTCTTAAGTTGACTAAGATTTGATCTTGGATTAAAATGGTACCTAAATGTTGGACAGAAGTCTTAAGGTAATGAAAGTCAAGCACTAAAAAGCGACACAATAATCATCCAGGTGAACGTCTAAACTTTTAGAAAGTCCTAAGAGAAAAATAAACACTCTGCTTCCTTTTCCCATATCTGTCTGTCTATCTATCTATCTATCTATCTATCTATCTATCTATCTATCTATCTATCTATCTATCTATCTATCTATCTGTCTGTCTGTCTGTCTGTCTGTCTGTCTGTCTGTCTGTCTGTCTGTCTGTTTGACTGTCTATCTATTTTCCTTATGCTTATGGATACAACATTTTACACAGGAAACTGAAGTGGATATATGTCCTGGAGGTGTAATAAATAAAAAAATCATACTTTATTTCCCTTACTCTACATACATACATATATTTATAGACTGCACAGTCACTCTGAGCTCATCATAGACACATCTGGAAAGCTACTATATTTACCTCAAAATGGATAGAGTGAGAAAAGCCAAGGCTTCACAGGATGAAACAAAAACCTGGTGTTATTCTCTTCAAAACATGATCCTTTTATCCATCTGATGTAGTAATTATAGGCGGAGAATGGCTTGGCTTTTGGGGGTAGTACAGGGTGTGTGTATGTGTGTATGTGTGTGTCTGTATGACAGTATTCCTCACAGTAGCCTCCTAAACAGATGGCTCGGAAGCTCCTGGAAAGCGTGTTATATTTGCGCCTGGTCTGAAATGATTCCTCTGTGCCTGTCCATAAAGCCTTACCCCTCTCTAAAACATCGCTGTTTACACAAACTGGCCTTGTTTTATCACTGGTTGTCATGGGAACACTGTGTGTACTCGGTCCCAAGGATGGAGAGGGCAGCCAAGAGTGCACTATATAGTGTTAGATTCGTCTATGCCATAAACGGTTTATATGTCGAGTAACACACACGTTTATTGCATTTTCAGTGTAAAAGAGAAAATTGATCCTAAAATAGTACAAATAATCATGATAGAGATCTGAAATACCGGCACAGACGGATTTTCTTTCTGTGAGTGTGATAAGCAAAATGGTGTTTGGTTAAATATGAGAAGTGCCTTGTTTTTAGGGCTAGTCCTGAAGACGTCAAAAAATTTGTCAGTCAAAATGGCACAGCGGTGTCACCCAGTGTTAATCAAGCGCTCCAAAATGTTCAGCTCTTTGAAAGCTTTGGCTCACAATGGAGCTACACTCCATCAATACTCGATAAAGACAGAAAAAGAGTCTTTCATAGTTGCTCACTGGATGACTCACTTAATGGGAATTCAGTGATTCAAATGATTCAGTATAAACTTTACACTGTAAATGTAAGAACTTCAGAAGTTCAAGAAGTACACAGTGATTACTGAATGTAGAAGGTTAGGTGCTTTATGGCTGATGGTGTAAACAGTGTTCTTGTCGGTGTTTTTAAGAAATGTTTTGTTCTTTTTTTTCCCCCTCAGAGATCGGTTTATAAATTAATTTGATGATTAAACTATTTGATTTGGCTCTTTATCCAGAACGACTTTATCCAGTGCATTATAGTCTGTCAAAAACATATCCTCATGCTTGTACGTGACAGTTTAAGATAAAAGATAAAATCTCATGCCACCTTTACAGTTCTTTCTGGACGCTATCTAGTTACTCAACCGTCCCAGTCCGTAGCCACTAAGCTCACCTCAGATTTTCACTTGCATTGCACTTATGTCTCTTGTCTCATGTCCTTTCTCATTTCCTGAGGCCTAAGTGTTTCTGAAGTTACTGAGTTATTACAATGAGTTGAAGCACCAAAAACAGTACAAGATGAGATTTTTTGCTCATTTACAGTAAAACACATTCAAAGGTCCAGGATCCTCTCTTTGCTTCTTTGCCAGTGGATTCGGAAGGTGAATTGGCTATGCTAAATAGGTATGAATGAGAGTGTGATTACAGTATGTGACATATTCTCATCTCACCCCAAGTGTTTCTGCGATCCATTGCAACCCTGACTTTTCCTGACTAGGAGTAATCACTTACTATAGATTAATAAACATATGTTCATTTCAGTTTAGGAGTGGTCTTTTACCAATTTGTCCATTTCATACAAGTGAGCTCACGTGATTTTTTTTCCCCACTCTGATTTCCAGCACATTTTCTCTGCCTTCACTACACCCTCACACATGCCCAGTTACTGAGCTGATAAAAGCTATGATTACATTTCTATGACTTAATCAAAAAATCTCTTCCAGAACATCTATGAAGTATACCTAGTAGCTTTAATTCTCTAATCTGATTGTCATAAAGGTGTTGATTAATTTTCTATAAGAGCAGTCCTGACAATGTGCTTGTTCTTTTACAGCAACAGATTAATCTGGCTGATCCTCCACACAATCTCAGCCTAATTATAGCCTCTTTGAACACTTCATTAGGAACTCCTGCCTATACACCTACTCCCTCTAATCAGACAATCATGTGGCAGGAGCACAATGTATAGCGTCTTGCCGATACAGATCAAGAGCTTCATGAAATGTTCACATCAAACATGAGGACGGAGAAAAACGTGATCTCAGTGATGCTCAAATTACTGATCTCCTGGAACTTTCATACACAACAGTCTCTAAAGTTCATACAGAATGGTGCATAAAGCAAAAAAGAGGGAAATGACCAGATTGATTCAATCCAACAGGAAGGATATAGTAACACAAATAATCACTTTTTACAACTGTGGAACAAACAAAACATCAAATCTTGAATTGGATGGGCTATAACAACTGAAGACCACATCAAGTTCCACTCCTCCAGCCACGGACTGGAAGCTGAGGCTGCAGTGAGCACAAGAGGACTAAAACTGGACAGAAAAACACCAGACTGACTGATTGCATGAATGAGTAGGTGTATCAGTGTTTCTAATGAAGTGCTCAGTAGATGCAAATGTTCTTATTTAAAAAACCAAAGAAACCAAAAAATCATTTATATGGTCAAATTTAGAAGATTTGAAGGAATCGTTAATGGAAGAAGGGTCCAGCATCACATTTATCAGGTAATGCTAGACCTTTAAGATTTCTCTGTACAGGACAAGCTTTCAACAATATCAAGAGGAAGAGAAAATAGAGGTTGGTTAGGACAGCTGTTATAACATGCTACGGTACAGTATAAAAGGAATAAATGACTTCATGGTGTGCTGTTACAGGAAATGAATACAATATAAGGGTGACAACAACATTAACACAACACATTGGGTCACGTCACCACCCCAGCATGATCCATCATGATTTATTCCTTTCATAACATATGCTGTATTTGAGAAGCTGCTGAAATATATATTTTAGAATTGAGTCGTGAAAGTTGAATCTAGTGCTGTGGCAAAAATCATGCAAGTGTGTATAATGGTACAGATACAGATACACACGACTTATATCTGTGCATGACTGATCCTCAGCCCATCTCAGGGAATTCCTTGCTGTCACGACACATATCCTGTTAGCACCAAAGACAACACCTTTAGGCGTCGATGAGGGCCATGACTGAGTTTACAAAGCGAAAACTCAAACTATATGTGATGTATATATACTTAAATATGTACTCAATCTAGTATACTATATAAGTTTTAGGCTATTTTCTTACATTATAGGCAGAGGCAATGAAATAGCTAAGCAATCTTGACATTTGCATTTTGTAATCTTAAGACACATATTGCATATTTTTTTAATATTTCAGAAGTAGCGTGAATAGGTTTGATTGAGGCCAGTGATTGATGCATGAGACGCTTTTTAGAACATAATCACATTAGCATCTAAATGAAATCCCATTGCACGGATCTGGTAATGGGGGAAATTTGATTTGCATTTGCCATGTTTCACTATGCGCCTTTCAGTTATTCAGTCGCATATGCGTTTGATCTTGTTTATAAAAGCAGGTTTTGCCTATTTAGCGTCACAGAAATTGAACAGATTTTTTTGAGTTAAAAAAAAGAGGATCTGTGGGGAATGCGAACAGGAAATCGTGCCAGAGTTTGAGACAATAGGACACAATTACCTCTATTTAAAAGTTAAGAAATAAAAGGCACTGTATTTGAAATATCAATGGCATTAAAAAAATAGCTTAGCAAAAATAGACCTTTGCACTAATCCTAGCTATTCGCAATCGCTGCATGATGTCCTCAGACAGACCCACAGCATGAAGCTTACACTCGTCTGGTGGGTAGAGATGTGAATCAGTTAATGAGGTTGTTGGTTAGGGGAGAAGAAGACCAGGGAGTTCATTCTTCTGTGCCATGTTGTGGAGCACAACACATGCTCTGACAATCTGGCAGACTTTTTCTGCTTGGTGTAGCAATGTCCCACCTGGAGATGTCTCCTGAATGAAGCAATGTCTCACCTGGAGAAATCTCCTGCCTCAAGCAGTGTTCCACCTGGAGTAGTCTCACACCTGAAGCACTGTCCCACCTGGAGCAGTCTCCCTCTTGAAGCAGTGTCCCATCTGGAGCAGTGTCCCCTGGATAAATCTCACACCTGAAGCAGTGTCCCACATGGAGCAGTGTCACACCTGAAGCAGTGTCCCACGTGGAGCAGTGTCACACCTGAAGCACTGTCCCACCTGGAGCAGTGTCCCTCTTGAAGCAGTGTCCCATCTGGAGCACTGTCCCACCTGGAGCAGTCTCCCTCTTGAAGCAGTGTCCCATCTGGAGCAGTATCCCACCTGGAGCAGTCTCACTCTTGAAGCAGTGTCCCATTTGGAACAGTGTCCCACTTGGACTAGTTTCTCTCTTGAAGCAGTGTCCCATCTGGAGCAGTGTCCCACCTGGAGCAGTCTCTCTCTTTAAGCAGTGTCCCATCTGGAGCAGTGTTCCACTTGCAGTAGTCTCTCTCATGAAGCAGTGTCCCATCTGGAGCAGTGTCCCACCTGAAGCAGTGTCCCACCTGGAGCAGTCTCTCTCTTGAGGCAGTGTTCCATCTGAAGCAGTGTGCCACCCGGTGCAGTGTCCCACTTGGAGTAATCTCCCACCTGGAGCAGTGTCCAACCTGGTGGACCTGGAGAAATCTTCCGCCTGAAGCAGTATCCCATCTGAAACAGTGTCCCTTCTGGAGCAGTGTCCCACCTGGAGTAATCTCTCACCTGAAGCAGTGTCCCACCTGGAGAAGTCTCCCACTTGAAGCATTCATACAACACTGTTACCCTTTAAGCAGGCCAGTCTATTTTGAGTGTGCACGAGAGACCGTGTCCTTGCAGCATCATCCATCTGCTCAATACAGGGCTTGGAATTCTGACTAATTGCTTCTATTGCAACATAAATGCAGCTCTAATTACATATGGAAAAGCAGACAATGCTGCAAGTTGTGCTTTGACGCTAGGTTCTTTACTCACCATACAAGGAACTGTGAGGTACCAACATGTCAGTTTAATTATACCACCCACTACACAATGCTGCCATGATGGAGTTTAAGGATGGCTAGGGTTGTTAAGACCTGTATTACATACTGGTCTTTTTCAATGTGGGGCCAACTCAACACACAATTCCAAGAGAATTGCTCATTTTATAAAGCTTGGTAACCTTTGTGGTGCCTAAAAACACATTCTTTCCTTATTGTGGTCTTCTAAATACACCAAAAATGCCATTGGGTATGCCACATCAGCCATATATAATTATGTCCTCATTTTCATACACTGCACTTTTAATTCCTGCCACGTTACTTTCGGAGAGCTGAAACACACAGACAAAAACAAACAGATGTCAGAGGTCACATGATTAAGATTCTCTGATGAAGAGAGGGTGCTTAACCTGCTGTTCTTGTGGTTCATATAATCATTAGACAAAACAAACCCGATCACATATATCGAGTGTTTGGGGCCACAGATGTTTCTTCTACAGAGCATGTTTTGCATCCTGATCATGCTGCATTGCTGTATTATTCACTTTAGGTAGTAAAAATCGTCCATGACAGCCCTGTGTCGTTTTCTAACTGAGTGAGTATTACTTCCTGTGTTAGGACTCGCTTGAGTGTCTCTTGACCGCTCTGACCCTTCCTTAATTCCAAACCCCCCTAGAAAACACTTCACTGCCTGTTAGCCATGTGTGTATAGACCAGATTAAAGAAGGTGAAGGGTATGTCCGATGATTTTAATCCACTCTACCGGCAGCATGCAGCTGAATGAAATGGACAGTGGGGAAGAAAACAGCATGCTTATGAGAGTCTTTTATATAAAGGTCTTTAAAATGGAAAGGTCCCTGAGGGCACAAGACCTCCAGATAAACTGTAACTCCAGATTATTGCGAGAGTTAGGAGTGGGCTGAAAAGGTTGTAGAGAGAAAGTGGTTAATTAGGAAACGTGGAGAGAAATGAATCATTGGAGAGAAGAGTGTTTGAGAAGATTAAAGGAGATGCTGAGATTTAGACTGTCAAAATTGCACGCATGCATCAGTGGGTCTGATTGCTGATGGTTACAAATACAGAAGATAAAAAGTAAATATACCTCACGGAGTTGCCAATAAAAAGTTGACTAAAGATAAGTGGTTATAGTTGGCATGGTGGTGGAGTAAGCAAAAATGAGCAAAGTATTTCTTATTATGAGATTATTTTAAATAAAATAAAAGATTATTCAGATTGGTTTTAAAATATCATCTATCATTCCAAGCTCATTATACTTCTAGATATAAATGCATAAAATTCAACATGATCTAATTTAGCAAAACTATTACAAGCTTGGCGGAAGAAACAGAAAAAAATCAAGAAACAAACAAAAAGCTTTATTTGATATTTTCACTTGCTTTACATTGTAACTGTTCAAGCCTGACCTGTGGCTTACATGTTCTTCCCAAACACAAGCCTCTTTTATCGAGCTTTTAGTAACGTTACATATGCAGTAAATGTTTGTGTATGACAAAACAAACTAAACTAACAAGAGATCTGGAAATGCTGATTTTCTTCATGTGAAATCCAATCATCTATAAAGCGCAAAGCATCTTCCTGTCACAGCTCATTATGTTACGTGATGCCCATAAAAAGGAAAGTGAACAGAAAGACAGAAAACTTGAAACAGAGAAAGAAAATTCAAAAGTAGAAGTTACTTTGACTTCTGCCTACATCTGTATAAAATATTAAAAAATTAATATTAATATTAAAAAGAGGAATAAAAATTCAATTCAATGTCATTTGTATAATGCTTTTAACAAAGGCCATAGCAGCATAGCAGCTTGAAAGGAATATAAATATGTTGTTCTTTCAGCTGCTCCCCGTTCGGGGTCGCCACAACAGATCATTTGGTCCACATGTTTTGACTTGGCACAGGTTTTGCACCGGATGCCCTTCCTGACACAACCCTCCCATTTTATCTGAGCTTGGGACCGGCACTGATAGTTAGCTCTTCAGTGGCTGGGTAAGTCGACGTGCCTGGGAATCGAACCCGGGCCGTGGCAATGAGAGCATGGGACCCTGCCGCTGGACCACCAGGAGGCAGAAAGAAATATAAATATACAAAATATAAATTAAAAATTTAACTTCATTAGCACTAATGAGCAAGCCAGAGGTGATGGTGGAGAGGAAAAACTCCCTGAGTCCATTTTAGGAAGAAACCTTGAGAGGTAAGCCATCCTCATCTGGACGACAGTGTGATTATAAAATAATTTACCTTATTTAACTGTACACTAGAGTCAAGTACAATTCTGTAGCCAGGAGCGTTTGAAAGATTTATGAGTATGAGCATCAGCATAATTGCTGAATTCCTTCTAGTTGAAGTTCAATATCGGAGACTTGAACTCAAAACAGATTGTGGCAACAGCACCTGAAAACTGCAAAAATTGTGGGGGGAAAAATGACAGAATAGCCGAATTAGGTGTGAAGTGAAAAAGCGAGCTGAAAAGAAGATGGTTTGACATGACGACGAAGGTGGAACTCCACTGTACCCAGGTGATCTTAGACACAAACACATCACACAGGGAAACTGCTATGTTTATACTGCGTGAAGTCTGTCACATTAACATGATTTTCAGCCACTTGCGCTGCAATCAGACACTTAACTCTCTCTGGAACGTGTCTTTAACAAGATAAAAGCATGATAAACATGCAGAGGAATGGCACAAGTCATTTGCCTGGCAACTTAGTGCAGGGTCTAAAATTGTTATGTACAAAAGTGCTGCATTCATAGAAGAAGCCAGTTTTCTTTCTCTGCCACAAAAACACACCAGTTTCTACATAACGGTGCAGTGTCCACTAAATCTACCATCAACTGAGGTATGCTGGTCTGTTTAGGACTATCCACAGACCAGCACATCATCCTTTTATATGGCGACATTTATTTCGTCTTTAATGAATGAAGAAGGAACATTTATCTATTATTTACATATACATTACAGCACAGTGAAATGATTTTCTTCGAATATCCAATCTTCGTTGTATCGAAGTTGGGGTCAGAGCACAGGGTCAGCCATGATACAGCACCACTGGAGCAGAGAGGGTTAAGAACCCAACAGTGGCAGCTTGGCAGTGGAACCAGCAACCTTCTGATCAACAACCCAGAACCTTCAGCATGTAGTAAATGGAGTACATAAGTGATTTAAACTTGTCTATAAAAGTGCTGTAATTTATAATACTGATATGATTTAAAGCTGATGAGTTACATTAGTTACAGTTCTTATGAAGAAATTCAAAACAACTAGTAATATAGAAGCAAGATTTTATATGATTTTCTTGAACATCAAATTTTACTCTCCTGTGAGCAATTTATAAAAATCCTGTTTGTATCCAACTTCTTAAATGAGGAATTGTTTGCAAACCATGATATACCCAAAGTCCGTTTTAAGTAAAGTCAGTGCAGTTGGCAGCCATCTTGGCAAAACTCCCAGGCAGTTTCTACCTGCATACACAGCAAGAGACACATAAACATAAAACAGTGAAAAAGAAGACATTTCAAACACACGTTTTGAAATCTCTGTTAAAATCAGACCAATATAGCATAACCAATTATAGTCTTCAGCTCCATTAACACAAAACCCATGCTCCCTGAAACATGCACTACGTAGGGCAAAACATAATGTCTTCTCTTGGGGATGTAATACACTGTTTGGCCATTGGAGGTGATTTGGGATTTGCCCTGCGGCATGTCCATTAACTCGTGTGAAGTTGATCCAATCTGGATTTTATGGTTCATTTCAATTACACAGATATTCTTCGTTTATTAAATTCTTCGTATACTTGTTATCCTTTTAAAGTTACATTTAATGTTGTGGAACATCTGCAAAACAAATTCCTGTGAGTTATGACTTATGTTATAGCAGCTATAAACATTCTGTCCCTCACTGACCTCTGTTTCAGATCAGAACCAAGCTGATAGTGCTGAGTTTAATTCCAATGTTAAAACCAAATGCTTGGCTCAGGACATAAAACAGAGCATCCTTTGAAAGCGGTCACCTTTGGTCTATATTTAAAATAACCTTGTATGTCAAGCAATACCATTCATCCATCCATTTTCTGTACTGATTGTCCTTCTCAAAGTCACAGGGATTGATACCAGGGGACTCAAGGCACAAGGCCCACCACATGCATTCAAACCCTCATACATACACTACAGACAATTTAGAGACACTAATCAACCTCTGACACGTGTCTTTGAACTAAGGGAATGGAAACCAGAGAAAACACCAAAAGCATAGGAAGAGCATGCATACAGGTCAGAAGGAAATGAGGCAAATCTCCCAACCCAAGGAAAAGGAGCTAACCACTAAGCCACCCTGTCAAGCAATTCCACATTGTTATTCTTATCTGACCCTGACATACCGGAAGTCAAGTAGGTCTGACATTTAAACACAAGTCATGCTGGAAAGTGTCACAACACAAGCTTATGTCAACACAAACATGCCACTTCTCTCCAGTGTCATGTCGACGTGACATGAAAACTCTAGAAAGCTGTTGGAAGCTGATCAGGATATACAGTACAGTTGTAAGGTTTCATACAACATATTAAATTATCGTGGATTTTTTTTTATAAGGGTAACATTTCTGACCATTTTTATCAGAATCTAGTTAGTCAGATGAACAACAGCTCCAGGTCTTCGCTCTGTTGTGCAGTATTGAGTTCTGGTGATAGATGTGAGTGGCTTCACAGGATGCCCCTACTGATATTCAGACTGTATGATGCAATATGGGATTGTTTCTCTGACATTCAGGAGCTTCTTCGTTTGGGAAATGAGAAAAATGCTCTCTATTCAATCGATCGCAGCGGAAACACAGCCTAAGGAAAAGGCGCTGATTTGGATCGAAGTCACACAGCTGGACAAGCTGAGCCGAATCCATGGCTTTTTATTCCTTCTCCATCTCAGCGCGCACTCCGGCTTTGTGTGGTCTGCGGGAGTGACAGAGCTGACCTTTAGACTTATTTGTTCAACATATGGGTCCCCTTGTGGCTCATGACGCACCATCACACACATGGTTTCTAGGGTTTGGGTAATGATGAGGTGGTGTAGATCTGACATGTAGCAAATAGGAGACTGGGCCTGGCTTTTGTAATCTTTCTGTTCTTTTCCGGTCAACGCGACCAAATTAGAGTTTCTTCTAAAAGTGTAACAATATGAAAAATATGAGAAAAGAAAATGGTTGAGTTTCATTAATGAGGCTGAAGAATCGCATTTATATCAAAGAGACATTACAGAGTTTTGGGTCATTTCGATTTTTCCTCATTAAAATGTCATTAAAATGCCATTAAAATGAAAAACCTTTAAATGTTACTGATTAACAACGGGAATGGCCTTCACAAGCCACTTTATTAGGAACACCTGTTCATTATGACTGGTGGTGTAATATGTTTGGGTCCTTGAGCAAGACTCTTAACCTTCAGCTTAACCAACCTTGTAATCCCGCAACAATTGTAAGCTGCGTTTTTCAGCATCAGAAAAATGTATTGGATTTTGTGCTATTTTCTACTATGTGAGTTAATATAATCATTTACTTTACTTTTACAAATGTCTATATATGATGGTTTGTGGTAGCCTCAATGGTTAAGATGAAGGGCTGCTAAACAAAAGTCCAAGGGCCACCAAGCTGCCTCTGTTAGGCTTTTGAGCAAGGCCCTTAACCCTCAACTGCTCAGCTGTATAATAGAGATGAATGTAAGCTGCTATGGCTAACTGCTTCTGCCTAATGCTGTAAATCTTTTACAGTTGTTTACTGTCAATTTTACCCTTTTTTTCCAAAACAGATTCAAGTCTTCAGCACTTTGTTGAGTCTTATTTCCTCTGGCCATTAAACCTTGTACACAGAAAAGTCGTAACCCTTCCAATTATAGCAAAAAACAAAACAACAAAAACATAAAACCTCCCAAAACAACAACAAAATCCGCAAAATAGTCCTGTTGTCTCTCTTTTTGTGTAATTTGTGCTTTCAAGGTTTGCTTAATCCAAATATTTTTAGCTTCAGCTCCAAATACATTTTTGGTTGAAAAGGGATGCTGAAGTAGATAGTCCACCTCATTCGAGGTTTATTATTACCGGTGATTGTATTTCACACACACTCTCCTAAAACTCACTTAAAGCTGACTGAGTAATATCAGCCCAAATGAAGATCAAACCTAAGGGGCATTTCACTCTATCTCTGCTCCTCACCTTATATGTAACATGTGGTACTTTTCCTTTGAGTTATCACATGCCATTTATTTGCAATTTGCAATTATGAGACTGTTGATCCCATCCAGATGGGTTGGAAATGAAACTAATCACATTTTATTGAAGTTGAATCGGCTCAAGATGAAGCGCTTCATTAGATGGCTGTGAAGAGCAGAGAGAGGACACCTTTGAGAAACTTTGACACAGTTTCTTTATAATCTTTTCCTGGTAAAGACCATTGTGTTGTGTATGAATGGATAGAAGGAACTGCTGGTATAAGAAAAAATTTACAAATATAGGGCCACATTCAGAAATGGGTTAAGCGAATAGAAGATTAAGTGAGATTTAGAAATTATGTATGAGTTCTGACCGTGGGTATTAGCACCACTGTCTGACAGTTTGATGTCATTCTGAATTTCATATTTATGGCTGTAAATATACTTAAATTTACTCGTGTGCCCAATATTAATACATAAATAAGTATAATTCCTTTAAAATCAAGTTTTGTTGCACTGTGGACATTGGAATTTGTTAATCAGAGTCACTATTTACCTCAAGGAGCGAATTTTCATGGATAATTTTATTCAGAAAATGAGAAGCTGAACTATGCAAATGAAAGTAAGTCAATTTTAATGAAGAAATGGCAAACAATTCAAAATGTCAGGCAATGGTAAAAGTCAGGAAAGATTAGCAAACAGTAACAGTGAGGCTGGGCAAACACAGGAATCAGAGAACTAGGCAAAGTCAACAAACTGGACAATCAAACACAGTGGAAGAGTGTGACTGAGGATATATACATCACAATGAACTGAATGACAGAGAAAGAGTTCTTATAAACTCTCTCTCTCTCTCTCTCTCTCTCTCATCAGAAGTTGTAAATGTATGAGTGTTCTGGTGAGTGAAGTCCAGTGTGGCCATGTTTGTAGGCTGTGGTGCATGTTGGGAATTGGAGTTCTCTGAATCAGCAGACTGGACAATTATTAAGTACACTTACTTTAAGTGAGCTGCAAGTGTAGTAGAAGAGTGCTCAGCTAGCTTATCCATCAAACCTTGGGCACAGTTCCTTTGAAAGGAGATAAAAAAAATAAGAAAATGCTGAATAATATAATGCTATAAGACTATTCATAAAGCAGTAAACTGCAACTCTCATAACACAATGCCTGTTAGATGTATATTTTGTTCAGCATCATATTAAGGGTGTCCAAGGGTGTCTAGACTTGAGCCGACATGGGTGCAGGTTTTCACTCCAATAAAGCAGGAGCCACACGTGATTCCACCTTTTTAAATCAGTTGACCACTTTTTGGTTTTCAGTAGACTCTGGTGTGGCTTCTGCTTGACGGAATAATAATCTGCACTCACACCGACCCTTACTGGCTGGGATTGGACACCACTGTATGAGTCTTTTTGGTTTTTAATTGTGAAAAGTGATTTTTACTTTGTATTGTGTATATTCCATTTCATAACCCACAGAAAAAAGTATTTCCTTTCCCAGTCTATATTTTCTATTCCTTTTTGTTCTGGCTGGAGCTGGTGGGCCAGACATTATTAGATTTTAATTAAACTGTCTTAAAAGGCACTAGTCATAAATAATCTGGTATTCTCGGAGATGTGATCTAAATATGCAACCCAGAAAACTCACCTATGCTGGCGTATAATGCATCTCTGTATATATTTAACTTTCCCCTTGTACATGTTGACATGAGCCCAACGACTCTAAATCATAACGGCAACAGTGTGAAACACTAAAAGCGTACAAACCACAGTTCACTTTAAAACTAACTACAATATGACTTTTTTATAAACTGTACCCAATTCGAAAAGTGCCATGTTTCAATTTAATTTCCTTGCGCAGCAATATCTCATCTCAATCACACGTACCTTCTTGATTAAAGTTTCCTCACCACTGAGCCTCATCGCTCTCTGTTCTGTTCACTGCAGACGCACAGATAAAAAAAAAAAAAAAAGAGTCTCTGTGCTCCATGATGAATTAATCTGAACGTCTTTTCCCTCCCTGGATAATAACTAGTGTTTTCAGAATTACATAATAAGCCTGCAGTCTTTTTCCTCGATTGTTTTAGTCTTAACATCACCAAGAGTGTTTTTTTTTTCCCCCCATCTTTTTCCATTTACATTTCAAAGACTTCACAAACCCTTTTCTATTCTTCCCTTTTTTAATGCGCTGAGAAAAACCTTTTGCTTCTGAATGGATGCGGCAGATCTAAAAGCACGTCTGAAAATATATCAGATTATACAATTTCCCTGAAAAAAAAAAAAGTCCATTAAAATGAAATGAGCTTGCTTCAGTGATATCGCCATCACGGCTACAAATTGCACTTTTTGTGCATGGTCCATTTTTTATGAAAACAAATTCTTACGAATTTTTAACGAATGCAGAAGGACTCCAATAATTCATCTTCCTTTACTTCCATACACACCTCTGTATAAAAGGGGGGGAAAAAAAAAACTAGAATTCCAAAGGTATACTTTCATAATAGTCTGTGTGTGTTTTCTTTCAGAGCCACAGTGACAGCCATATTTGACACATCCTGGAAGCAAATGGCTTTTAAATTCACCATGATTTGTTAGCATTCTGACAAAATGACTAAAGGCGGGATTGTTTCAATTCACAGCACACACGAGACGTGATGTATTAAGCTCCTTGCGCCTATTTTCAGGCACAATAAGGCTGCAGTCTGCATGAAAAAACTCTGTGTGAAACTGGTGATGAGCCAAAATACAAACTTTAAGCACTGTGCATGAGGTGAAACAAAGTGAGCTGCTCCACATCATATATACAGTATGCATTTGAAGGGGGAATCATGCAAAAAAAAAGAAAAAGATATGGGATATGAGATATGGGAGTACATGTTTTGTTTGAGGTTACTGCTTGACTGGTCTCACCATCTCTCAGGGTACAAGGATGGTATGCAATAAGACTTTTCTCTGTTGTGGCACAGAGGAGGTGAGACGTCTGAGTCATTGGTAATTTTCAAACGATGTCTAAAGACCTATCTCTTCCAGACATACCTCTATTATTACCTCCAAACAGAGTTACTGAGAGTATTTTTAGTCCATGTCATAATAGACCAGTATGAGCATGTATTCATTGATAAAGACTCCTTAAAACACTTTAAATGTAATGCCCTTTTAAAATGCTCAGATCAGTAGTGTTACTATGTATGTTGTAACCCATGCAGACATGAGGAAATCATGCATAGACATTAACTCAAGCACAGGATCAAACCAGGGACCCCAGAGCTGTGAGGCAGCAATGCTACCCACTCTACCACCTTGCTGCCCAACACTATATGCCATTCAATTCATTTTGTATAGCACTTTTAACAATGGACATTGTCTCAAAACAGCTTTACAGAAGTATAGAAATAAATAAAAGTTTATAGTTACTATTTATCCCTAACATAAAAACTCCCTGAGATGATATGAGAAGGAAACCTCGAGAGGAACCAGGCTCAGAAGGAAACCTCGTCTTCATTTGGGTGACACTGGACAGTATATGATGTAAATGTCCGTTCTACAACAGCAGATCTCTTGAGGAGCTAATAGGTCAGTGTCGTTTCTGACTTAGCACTAAATCCTTCCACCAGTCCTGGAAGCTGGAAGCTGCTATATGACCAAAGGTATGTGGACACCTGACCATCACACCCTTCTCAAACCTAATGCCACAAAGACAGAATTGCCTTTGTTTAAGCATTTTGCTGGAAGTAGGAATCCCGAACCTGTTCCAGCATGACAATGCCCCTGTGCACAAATCAACGAAGATATGGTGTGTCAAGTTTAGAGTAGAAGATCTTCTGAACAGAACCCTGATCTCAAACCCCATATTTGTAATGACATAAGATTCTGACTACACCCTAGGCCTCAGTGCCAGACCTCACTAGTGCCCTTGTGGCTAAATGAGCACATATCCCCACAGCCACAATCCGAAAACCTTTCCAGAAGAGTGTAGGATATTCCAGCAGCAAGGAGGGAATCAACTCCATATTAAAGTCAACAAGTTTAACAAGCACATATGGATGCGGTGTAGTCCCGATCACATGCATTCATTTCCTAACACACCAAATTCAACACATTAAACAAGAACTGTTATAGAATCTGCAAACGACTACAAGAAAAAATAAGTAATATTTTTATTGCCCACTTCTGTGCATTAAATATCTGGTGTAATTAATGCAGCCCACACTGTTTACTTGCTCTGACACGAGCAACTTAATTTACTAACACATTATTATTACTGGACTCGCATTTCCTCTTTAATCCTGAACTTTTTTTTGCATTTCTCTGGTGTGTGATTTATTAGGTGGTCACTCGGCGCCGTTTGCACGATGAGCTACGGTAAATTGAACATTACTTTTCAGCCACACTGTGAAACCATTACAGGTTTTTGGACTATATCTTTTGACGTCATATGCATTTCGCAAGTTAAAGTGCAAGACTAAAGACGCAAACAACACACACACACCAAACGAAATGACTAAGGGAAGCTGAAAATTAAAGAAAGGTGAATTTGATATGTAGATTGCTTGCATTAAAATCAGTAGTGGAGTGACAGAGACATAGATTTGGTTTAAAAATATTCCCTATCCTCTTTCTCTTCTCCTCCAGGGCTCTGATATTATTAGACTTCAACAGGCAGTGTAAAGGATTGCTCACTTTCTTTATTATATTAGAAAGTCAGCAGTTTCTCCGGTTACTCCAGTTCTACTGTATCTGTCTGCATTCAGCTAAGCCTTTTTCTCTTCCCTTTAGCCATCTGGATATTGACTTTGGTTTCTTTCTTTAAAAAGAAAGAAGGGTACGAGCGGGAGCGAATTCCTAAACTCAGCTGAACTGAAATATGACCAGACGCCTTCGGATGATGTTTGCCACAGCGGCATTGTCTGAAATCGTTCTGAAAAAGAAATATCACTTTAATAAACAGTTCAAAACCTAGACAGATCAAGCTGGTTTGAGGCGTGAAAATCAGCCTCGCCGTTTGAAGGCTCCCGCCGAGCAAAGCTCCCGTTTCCCCACAGATCGAAATCAGAGTCACATAAAAGATGTAAAGATGTGATGAAACACAAAATAACAATGACAAGTCAGCCTCGGTTTCTTCACTTTGTATGTCATAAAAGAGAAATATCGATTCAGTCCTGTGTTTGAAGTGCCTGATGGCGTCAAACAGGACTGTTCAAAAACCATTAAAGGATTCAATGAGAGGTTAAACAAGTTGGTACTCACTCTCCATTGAGACTATACTGATCCATAAGAAGTCTTTACATTTTTGCTGCATCATTAACCTAGTCATTAATATTTATTTTAATGGGAGTTGACAGTTTTGTGCTTTTGCTGTTTAGTGGCTTGCCACTATACAGGAGCACCAGGAATATTCATTCATACCAGAATATTTATACACAAATTTTACATTATGGAAATTCTGAGACATTTAAAAAATGGGTTTTTTAAACATGTCAGGATTCAGCTGACAAGACAGATGCAACCAAACAAATCATACAAGGCAAAAATAAAGAATATGAGCAAGGCTGTGGCACACACAACCAACACAACAAGAAAAGACTGACAAAGAAATCTCACCTAAATATGAGAGCATTTTGGACATCTTATTCCAAAACCATAGGCTTTAACATGGATTTCCCCTCGCATTTGCTGAATTGTAGTGAACCATTGTTAGAGTTTTACTACAATTAATTGAGCCACTCAGCTCTAACAGGGTAAAATCCCAAGACTGGTGGTAAAGGTCTGTCAATTAACTGTCATAATAAAACAGAATATGTAAAATGAAAAAATAAATAAATAAAACATTTAATAAAATCACTTGGGCAAACCTGTCAGATGTCAATGAATTCTAGCAAACAGACAAAAATTAAATGTCAATTAAATGTGTATTTTATGTCTCATTACCAATCTACCAGCACAGATCTCTTTAGGAAAACAAGTAGCTAGTTTATTGTATAAATATTTAGTCTACTTAAAGATATTTGGATTGCTTGTTAAGTTGATCAAGTTGTACCACATCTTATGTATCACAGCGAAACTGACAGTTTTCCTAATTTGATTCAGTTTGTAAACACCAGCTGTGAATTTATCCATGATTTACCTGCGTCTTTGACTTGAGTCGTGGCTCGAGTGGTTAAGGCTCTGGGTTATTGATCAGAGGATCTTGGGTTCAAGCTCCAATTTTGGGCAGTTGAGCAAGGCCCTTAACCCTCTCTGCTCCAGGGGTGCTGTATCATAGCTGCCCCTGTGCTCTGACCCCAACTTCCTCAGCTGGGATACGTGAAGAAAAGAATTCCACTGTGCTGTAATGTATGTGTGGCAATAATAAAGGCTTCATGCCCTCACTGTAGAATGTTAATCACAGACAAAAGAAAGTCGCTAATTATTTCAGCACCACGTATGACTGAAAAGTGATCAGTCAAGTCAAGAGTGCTGATAAGGCTTTTGTTTATCTGAGTGACTTTTACCTCAGGAAATGAGAATGCAGAAACTCATGTAGCTAATACTTATGATCAGAGTGATTAATTGTTATCCACTATAAGTTTATAATCTTTGATAAAGTGACACTGTTTTTTTCCATAAAGAGAGTATGTTACAAATGTAGAGGTTGGCAGGAAAACTGAGATGACAACTAATTATTGTTAACCTCAAATTTAGGTTATTTTTGAAGACATGCATCCCTTTATATTCACTTTCTGGTAACTTCCTGGATTTAGAGTATATAAATGTTTTATCAAACGTGATGCCATTCAGGGCAGTGTTGGGTTAAACAGTTAAGGCTCTGCGCTCTTGATTGGAAGGTTAAAGGTTCCATCCCCACCACATCCAAGCTGCCACTATTGGGCCCTTGAGCAGGGCCCTTAACACTAGCTGCTCTGGAGGCACTGTATCATAGTGCTTTGACCCCAACAACCTAAGCTGAGATGTGCTGTGAAGCATTTTTATTTCTTCTTCATTCTCTTCATATGAGTAAGTTCGTTGTTTTTTTTTTTTTGTAATAATCTTATCATATGTAGGTAGAGATTTCCATTTGGATTTGATTTGTTTATTTTAATTATTACATTTGAGACAATTATTGAGACTTCAGAAACCTTACACACTAGACTTTTACAATTTTTGTTTAAAAAACTTCTCAAAACTCAAACTCAGAACGAAAAGCCTGTCTCCAGTTATGGCTGTAATATGTTTTTAATTAGAAGGATATTACAGAGGAATTTCCCCAGATTTATATTAGGTTTTATAATGAAAAATTACATCACATAAATTTTTTTATGAGGATTCGTATAGATATATTTTTAAATTAAACACTAAATAAATCTTTTAAAACTCTTTAAAAAAGTCAAGAACACAATGAATACAAGAATACACAAGTCAACTGTCAAAGATTGCTTGTAATATCTATTAAAAAATCCACACAATTCATATGACATAACTTTTCTCAAATCCATTTACTTCCATGTATACAGTATTCTACCGCAATAATTCTATTACTTCAAGTAGAGATTGGGAAAGACACTGGAAATGAAAAGGAGACACTTTCCAAACGTGTGTGAAAACCTGAGCCAGGCCTCTCCACATCACTTATCAGCACTTACTGAATCACTGCTGTGAGCCAATTAAACGTCTCTTTGAGTCAATCAGTAAATGTGTTTAATCTTCCAGGTGATATGGTGGTTTTATCACATTTCTTCCCCAGTGAATAACGTGGCTATAAAAGTAATATATTAATATTATTTATTATTACTCTAAATGTTCTTATTCTACAGAAACCATGGCCCATTCATGAATAATTCTGTCAATATCCTTTATTTTTAAAACCTTCATTATTCACTATTTTTTTGGATTATAGAAAACAGTAATAACATTATCCAGAATGTTTAGGTAGGCAAAACCATGATATGTCATAATTAGAATAATCAAATCAAATCCAAATGGAAATTTCTCTCTACATATGATAAGATCATTACAAAAAAAACAAAAAAAAAACAACAAACTTACTCATATGAAGAGAATGAAGAAGAAGAGGCTTTTATTTCTCAAATAAAAATGCTTCACAGCACATCTCAGCTTAGGTTGTTGGGGTCAAAGCACTATGATACAGTGCCTCCAGAGCAGCTAGTGTTAAGGGCCCTGCTCAAGGGCCCAATAGTGGCAGCTTGGATGTGGTGGGGATGGAACCTTCAATCTTCCAATCAAGAGCGCAGAGCCTTAACTGTTTAACCCAACACTGCCCTGAATGGCATCACGTTTGATAAAACATTTATATACTCTAAATCCAGGAAGTTACCAGGAAGTGAATATAAAGGGATGCATGTCTTCAAAAATAACCTAAATTTGAGGTTAACAATAATTAGTTGTCATCTCAGTTTTCCTGCCAACCTCTACATTTGTAACATACTCTCTTTATGGAAAAAAACAGTGTCACTTTATCAAAGATTATAAACTTATAGTGGATAACAATTAATCACTCTGATCATAAGTATTAGCTACATGAGTTTCTGCATTCTCATTTCCTGAGGTAAAAGTCACTCAGATAAACAAAAGCCTTATCAGCACTCTTGACTTGACTGATCACTTTTCGGTCATACGTGGTGCTGAAATAATTAGCGACTTTCTTTTGTCTGTGATTAACATTCTACAGTGAGAGCATGAAGCCTTTATTATTGCCACACATACATTACAGCACAGTGGAATTCTTTTCTTCCCATATCCCAGCTGAGGAAGTTGGGGTCAGAGCACAGGGGCAGCTATGATACAGCACCCCTGGAGCAGAGAGGGTTAAGGGCCTTGCTCAATTGCCCAAACGTGGATCTTGAACCCAGATCCTCCAATCAACAACCCAGAGCCTTAACCACTCGAGCCACGACTCAAGTCAAAGACGCAGGTAAATCATGGATAAATTCACAGCTGGTGTTTAGACATTTTTTTACAAAACTGAATCAAATTAGGAAAACTGTCAGTTTCGCTGTGATACATAAGAAGTGGTACAACTTGATCAACTTAACAAGCAATCCAAATATCTTTAAGTAGACTAAATATTTATACAATAAACTAGTTTTCCTAAAGATATCTGTGCTGGTAGATTACATAGGTAATGACATAAAATACATATTTAATTGACATTTAATTTTTGGCTGTTTGCTAGAATTCATTTGCATCTGACAGGTTTGCCCAAGTGATTTTTTAAAAATGTTTTATTTATTTATTTATTATTATTTTTATTTTTGTTTATTTTACATATGTCTGTTTTATTATGACAGTTAATTGACAGACCTTTACCACCAGTCTTGGGATTTTACCCTGTTAGAGCTGAGTGGCTCAATTAATTGTAGTAAAACTCTAACAATGGTTCACTACAATTCAGCAAATGCGAGGGGAAATCCATGTTAAAGCCTATGGTTTTGGAATAAGATGTCCAAAATGCTCTCATATTTAGGTGAGATTTCTTTGTCAGTCTTTTCTTGTTGTGTTGGTTGTGTGTGCCACAGCCTTGCTCATGTTCTTTGTTTTTGCCTTGTATGATTTGTTTGGTTGCATCTGTCTTGTCTGCTGAATCCTGACATGTTTAAAAAACCCATTTTTTAAATGTCTCAGAATTTCCATAATGTAAAATTTGTGTATAAATATTCCAGTATAAATAATTATTTCTGGTAGTCGAGTGGCAGGATCCCACAGGCAGCGAACCAACCCAGCTGGTGAGTGGTTAACTCCCAGTGCCGGCCCCAAGCTCGAATAAAATGATAGTGTTATGTCAAGGGTGTCCGGTGTAAAACCTGTGCCAAAATCAAATATATGGATTGGATGATCCATTGTGGTGACCCCGAACAGGGAGCAGATAAAGGACAACAACAAAGTATACACCGGTCAGGCATAACATTATGACCACCTGCCTTATATTGTGTCTGTCCCCCTTTTGCTGTCAAAACAGCCCATCATGCACGGTGTATTCTGACACATTTCTATCAGAACCAGCATTACCGGATCACACGGGCCAGCCTTCGCTTCCCACGTGCATCAGTGAGCCTTGGCCGCCCATGACCCTGTCGCCGGTTCACCACTGTTCCTTCCTTGGACCACTTTTGATAGATACTGACCACTGCAGACTGGAAACACCCCACAAGAGCTGCAGTTTTGGAGATGCTCTGATCCAGTCGTCTAGCCATCACAATTTGGCCCTTCATCAAACTCGCTCAAATCCTTATGCCTTCCCACTTTTCCTGCTTCTAACACATCAACTTTGTGGATGAAATGTTCACTTGCTGCCTAATATATCCCACCCACTAACAGGTGCCATGATGAGGAGATCATCAGTCTTATTCACTTCACCTCTCAGTGCTCATAATGTTATGCCTAAATAAATACTACTAAGTACTAAAGTGTATCTGGAGGAACGCTGAGCCCCTTGATCTGTAATCACTCATGAGATCCTAAGCATCCTGGCTCTATTGCCAGGAATTATGTGGATGTGTAACTGTTTAAGGCATTGAGCAAGTTGATATCTTAGAAGTTACTCCACTCTGCTCAGTATTAGTGAGCGGTCTGTGAGACATGACCTGCCAAGAAATTCGGACGAGTGATCACCCGCAGGCGAGACCTACACACCCTATCATTGCTTTAATGGAGTCATTTTGAAAGAGGTTGTGCAGCATTAATTTGGAGCTTGAAGAGATAATGGATTAAGGGATAGTTAAACTTTCAGCAGTCCCTGAACTTACCATAACTTGAACTTTGTAAACATCAGTTCTTGGGTTTTTTTTTTTTTTGGATTAAGCATAAGTAATGAATTATACAGAACCGTATAATTAACAAAACTGACAGGAGGATATTTGTACTATCACAGGAGCAATCATATGAAAAAAAAAAACAAGAAAGAGGAATTTCAAGTATCCTTTTCATATCATGAATGACACTCAGAGGACCTTTCATCTTAATCCCACGTACAACATTTGGAGCCAAATTGGCTGAATCACTGACACTATGAAATCTGTGGTCTTTCTAAACAACCATTAACTCAAATTCAGGATTAAAAGGAAGCGGAAACTACTTCTAATCACTGTGATTTACACAAGTGCTTTACTTCATCTGTGTGCCAGACTTCAGTTCCTGTGGGCTTTGAGTGCTTTGCTTCGCTAACCAGCCTTTCTTTTATCGGAAATGATTTCTGTGTAACTCTGTCACACTGGAGCTGGAGGTAGCAGCATCTGCCATAGTGCTTCCTCATAGGTAATTAAACAAACATAACAAACATGAAAGCTGTTAGGACTATTCTAGTTCACCCTCAGGACAGACAGAGAGGCATGGAGAATGCACCAAAGACACTGATAACACCCAGAATGTTCGCACGACACTTTACTTAAGGGTGGTATATGTCAGGCTGCATGACATCTACATAAACCTTTTACGATATCTGGCGTAAATTTACAGAAAGGCTTACTCCGACAGGCATCCACTGTCATTAAGACTACTAAAAGGACATAATATTTGAGTCAAATGACATGTGGCTGATTTATTACTAGAGTTGGATCAGTGGCATTTAATTCAGACCGAGTAAATGGACGAGTACATGGTGCTTGTTGATACTGTTATCGATACTGATAAAAAAGAGAGAGAGAGCAAGGGCAGCTGACATGAGTGCATAGAACATTATTAGCGATCGACGTCACTTAAAACAAACAAAAGGTGCAATGGCTTGAACCTTGTTTGGAAATAAACTGTAGATCCGCTGAAGTGTCAGTACTCAGTGCTTGCAGATGTGAATTTTCACACAATTCTTCACGACACTCACTCTCATTTATGACATCCAGGATCACTGATATTTCGCTGCATTCGAATGGACTTCCTTTGCGCTCTATAGTAAAGATACTGTTTTCACTATAAGAGGTTTTATCTGATTACTTGTATTGATGCTGTAGTATTTTCTCCAGATATTTTCACAGCGCACAGTTTGCTGAACATATCCAGATGCTGTCATTTCCAATGTATACCAGACCTACGTCATATAAACAGCAGTATCATGTGGTATCAGATCCTTATAAAGGTGCATGTCAATGAGTTTGATACCATGTGTAGTAGATATTATGACTGGTGTAGGAAGATTAATGTGAGTTAATATTGAAGAGGCAGCGAAAGACATGATACCAGATATTTTTGCTGGTACTGAACTGAACCTGACCTGATGGATCGTTCTATTCGCAATGTTATCAGTACAGTGCAGGAGTGGGAGCTGCAGTGGTTATTGGTCTGTGTTGAGAAGTAAAGGTTGTGAGTTCAAATCCCTGGACTGTTGAACCCTTAAATGCTCAGCTCTCTCTCCTTGTATTTAAATCACCATTTGTAAGTCTATTTGAATTCAGGTTTTACCAAATGATTCAAACAAATACGGCGCAATTTAGCATCCAAAGTGGCATCCAAATTTGCAAGTATGATTGAAAATGGAAAAAATGACTCTCTCCAGTTTAAAAATGTCCTTTTCAATTATGTATACAGGCTGGTGAGGTAACGTTTGCTTTCTGAATTATTGCCTTTTTACTGGTTTTATTATTGTCTTATTATTGTCACTGGTGCATTTGAAATACTGAGAACTGAGGTGAGGCAATAAGGCAGCATAATATTCCTCCTTTGACAAATACAAGCCTTCAAAATCACAGCTGTGCATGAATTGATCCTAAGATGACATCAAGTCAGCATAAAGATGATGCTTTGTAAATTTCATTAGAGCCTTCTGCAGATCATCTCACAGAATCTGTGACTATGCCAGACAAAGAATGTGTCATTTTCTTAAAGACATATTCTACACAAGTGAAAGAACTGGTATTGTTTCAAATAAAGTAACTACAAGTAGCTACAAGCTACACCTTTATCCAGAGTGACTTGCATTTACCTCCTTTATATAAATGAGCAGTTGTGGGTTAAAGGCCTTGATCAAGGGCCCAGCGGTGGCAGCTTGGCAGTGCTCATGACCGTCCGGTCATCTTAAACACTGAGCTACCACTGCCCAAAGCCTAGAAATATTTCACATTAAATCATAAATGGCTTTAATTATGTGCATGACTTAGATCATATGAAATGTTACAAAGGTCAGGTGCAGTGTTAAAGTTCATAAGTAATTAAATTTGATTAGATAAGATTAGATTAGATTAAATTAGATTTGATTGACCTTTATTGTCATTGCACATGGGTGCAAAGCAACGAAATGCGACTAGCATATGAATACACAGAGGATATATACAGTTATATACTGCAGTTTTGAGGGGTTTATCAGTGCGAAAGAGGGGATATTACCATCAGTGGGGGGTTAGTGGGTTGAAGAGTTCAGTAAGGAGACCGCTGTGGGGTAAAAGCTGTTCCTTAGCCTGCTAGTCTTGGACCACAGGCTCCTGAACCTCTTCTCAGGAGGTGTCCTTGACACAAACACCGCTTACTCTGAACGTCTTCAATAGCAGGAAGTAGGGTCCCAATAATGCGTTAGGCGGTTTTCGCCCGTACCAGACTGAGATACAGCTGGTTAGGATGCTCTCAACTGCACAGTGGTTATAAAATATAAACAAAACCAATAATACGACTATTTGAATTCGTATTCATTTTCATGAGATCACGTTGCTTCATTAAAAATAAACATAATATTTACTAATAGGCGTTTACTGCACAAATACGATCGGCTTCTGTAAAAGCAGTAGGACTTTAACTAGAAAAATTGAAGATACAGAGAGTCACGAGCGAGTGGCTCAGACACATGCAGCTGCGGTTGCAGTAAAGCAGTTTTATTAACACAAAGGCAGAGGATTTAAATCAATAAATAATTAAGAACCCAAGGTCAAAAACAACAGGTACGGGTTAAGCGATCAACAACCAGCTTGGAGTAGAGCAGAGAGGAGTAAGTTGAGAAAACCAGTAAAGAAAATATACAAAAAAAGAGAGACAAGCAAAGAGTAAAGGCTGGGTAAGGACAGGTAAGGCACAATAATGTCTGTTATAAATAATGACTTTGTTATATCTCCAGTGTCATTAACATTTATTTCATTCTGCATATCTAGCTTCCTATCTATCAACCCATCCATCCATCCATCCATTGATCTGTCTAATCTCCTGTCCACAAGAATTTTTAATGATAGCTTAAAGGGAAAAACGGATGCATACTCTAACCGATTAAATCTACTTTTTGTGGTCTAAACTTTTTTTTTTTTAAAGTATATACTATGTCATGTAAACTACCTTCATAATATTAACAATGTTTTGGCACAAAATCCGCATAGAACCATTGAGCTCCAGAGTCTGAATTATCTGTTCTCTCATTAACAAAAATCCTTCCCTTGAAGATACCACTGATGCATTTCATACTTGATTTCTTTTCATTTTTTCCCCTGACTTTTAAGCTGATTTTGGCTAAATTATGTAAAAATAAAACAAGAAAACAAATAGAGGGCACTGGAAGTTCCTCTGTGCAAGCGTTTCCTGTTTTCCTTATTACAGCAAGATTGATTGAACAGACATCAGTGTCTGGGACACACAGGTATTACGGTTGGTCTGCTTAGCTCTGCTTTCTCTGTACAGCTATAGACTTTTACATTTGAAAGCTATGAAGCATGAAATTGGTTGTATATATGTGGGTTTAATTGTATTGATATGTGCATTGATTAGACTGGTTGCAGTGTTACGTTTAGATGATTACAACCATAACCATGAGAGAAAATGTTCGCTTACCATCCAGTTACTCTTCCAGTTGCTTTTTAAGCATAGTCATTAAAGACATGGGAATTTGTAGCCTCATTTTTGACATGGAGATATTGTGGTACTGTGTATGGGACTGATAATCCAGTATTTTGGAAATCTCAGCAGTTTTCTTCTGGGCTTAAAGAGACACTGCTTTAGATTGTTGTTCATCTGTTTTGCCATTAGTCTGACAAGCATACACACACACACACACACACACACACACTCATGCAGAGGTCAAGGCTTCTATTAGCACAAAGGGAAAGTAATTAAAGATTAAACTCATTATGATTTGATAGCTCTCCATATCCTGTTCATCATTCCAGATGAGATATTAGATGCATCAAAGCGACCAAGAAAAAGTTTATTAAAGAAAGTATCACATATTTCTAATTAAATGAACGATAATTTATTCTGCTCGTTGAAAAACATTGCTAATCACAGATATCAGATGCTTTGCAGAAAATTATGGGTTTTGGTTTTACCATTTGCATGTTAATTAATGTATCAAGAGCATCACCATGATCAGCAGATGAATAATGAAATATTTGGCATGCGCCGGCAGCATTCAGCCTTACACCCGTAGATGTGGTTAGGTTTGAGTGGAGAGTTTGCCTTTGTATTTATTATATTTATTTATTTATAATTTATAATCTGGTGCTCTAAAGACTTATACAGTCTCTAAAACTAACAGCAGTGTTCGGTTCGACTCCGGAATTGATGAGCACCTTCAGCTTCACACAGCTTGCTAACCAGGCTGCTCATGAAGCTGATTGATTATATATTTTTTTTACCAAGCTTCGGATAAAAAAAAAAGCTTCCACTTGTTTGAGCTTCCTAAATATAATTGGGTTCTTCATGAAAGGCCAGGAGCACAAAAGCAAAAGAGGAGATTAACAAATTCTCTGTCAGTCATGCAGGCTGAACTCCTGGAGCGTGATTAGCAGGACTGTAATCCCTCTCCATTTAGAGGAAAATGTTCTCTAGAACGATCAGGACCAGTGGAGTGAATCCGGTCCGGGAATAACAACAACAACGGAGGATCTGCAGGCAAAAAGATCGAGGGGACGTTCAGAGAGATTAATGAGGGACATAGAGACAGAGAGAGAGCGCAAGACAGACAGGAAAGCAAGAGGATGGCACAGAGGACTTTAGAGGGAGAGGAATGAAAGAAAGAAGGTCAGAAGGAAGAAAGAAAGAAAGAAAGAAAGAAAGAAAGAAAGAAAGAAAGAAAGAAAGAAAGAAAAAAAGAAAGAAAGAAAGAAATTATAAGCATGAGGATGGCACAGAGGACTTTAGAGGGAGAGGAATGAAAGAAAGAAGGTCAGAAGGAAGAAAGAAAGAAAGAAAGAAAGAAAGAAAGAAAGAAAGAAAGAAAGAAAGAAAGAAAGAAAGAAAGAAAGAAAGAAAGAAAAAAAGAAAGAAAGAAAGAAATTATAAGCATGAGGATGGCACAGAGGACTTTAGAGGGAGAGCAAAAAGAAAGAAAGAAGGTCAGAAGGAAGAAAGAAAGAAAGAAAGAAAGAAAGAAAGAAAGAAAGAAAGAAAGAAAGAAAGAAAGAAAGAAAGAAAGAAATTATAAGCATGAGGATGGCACAGAGGACTTTAGAGGGAGAGGAAAGAAAGAAAGAAAGAAAGAAAGAAAGAAAGAAAGAAAGAAAGAAAGAAAGAAAGAAATTATAAGCATGAGGATGGCACAGAGGACTTTAGAGGGAGAGGAAAGAAAGAAAGAAAGAAAGAAAGAAAGAAAGAAAGAAAGAAAGAAAGAAAGAAAGAAAGAAAGAAAGAAAGAAAGAAAGAAATTATAAGCATGAGGATGGCACAGAGGACTTTAGAGGGAGAGGAAAGAAAGAAAGAAGGTCAGAAGGAAGAAAGAAAGAAAGAAAGAAAGAAAGAAAGAAAGAAAGAAAGAAAGAAAGAAAGAAAGAAAGAAAGAAAGAATAAAGAGGAAAGAATGAGAATAAAGAATACAATATCATTTGATTTGGAATATATGGGAAAAGCTGTAATAGTAAAATAATTAGTGTAGTGGTGTGACGCAGCCTGATGCAGTGGAGTCACTGTTGCCACTAGAAATTGAATTATTTTCCAATAACAACATGTTTATTCCACTGATACACTGGGAAAAAAAAAGCTTTTTGTGTGTGTGTTTTCAAACCCTGAATAAAATTAAACACCAAGCTCGCAACCTGAGCTGAGAATCAGAGCCACTTCTCTGGTGTTCTGCAACAGTCACATTACCACTACACCTTACTACCATGGATCTTTTAGCTCACAAAATCCTTCTGAGATTTCACGAAACCGTTAGTATAGAAGCAAAGAAATGCAAATCAAATTACATTTTGCTGAGAGACGTAATAATTTTATGGAAATTATTCGTAACATTTTTTCGTTGTCTGTACCGCTTATCCAATCTATCCTCGGGGAGCCTGTGCCTATCTCGGGCGTCATGGCAGGATGCACCCTGGACGGAGTGCCAACCCAGTGCAGGGCACACACACACTCATAGGCAATTTAGAGACTCCAGTCAGCCTAGTAGCATGGCTTTGGACTGTGGGAGGAAACCCACCAAGCACGGGGAGACCATGCAAACTAAACACACACAGTGAGCAGGAACAAGACTCGAACCCAGGACGCCGGAGACGAACGTGCTAACCACTAAGCCATGGAACATTTTTTTCTTAAATCTGACTGACCAGATATTTCCTTTTTTCCTATTTTTGTACTTGCAATTTTTAAAGAACATTTTTTGACGTTTTTATCCATGTATAGTTCCATTTAATGTCCAGTAAAGAAATTTGTTCTAATTATCGCACAAAAACTTCTGTCCTGAAAGCCTTCCTGTGCTGGAAAAGTCACATGAACTTCACAGGTGAAAGTTATGCAGGAATATATAATTATATATGTATATATATACTTTTCTATGCACATACTACCTGACATAGCCTTATTTGTTGATGTACCTATTTTAATTATTTTTCGGCACATGTTCATTTACACAATTTCTACTATTTGCACTTCTGGTAGATGCTTTACAGCATTTTGTTGCTATGTACCTGTACTCTATCTATCTATCTATCTATCTATCTATCTATCTATCTATCTATCTATCTATCTATCTATCTATCTATCTATCTATCTTATATATGGTTATATGTTTATGTGTAATTTCTGGGCATCATTTTGGAATCACATATGACTTGCATATGTCATAGAAACACAGAGGCAGTGGATACAAGTGCAGATTTGTATTTTAAAGGTGCTAATGAGATTATGAAAACTGAGAGTATGAACCAAAACAACGAAACACACGGACGATGAGCAATGCAATGCAGCAAGCACATAAAATCAACAGAAGAACAAGAGGAGCTCATCAGGGTGAAACAGGACACAAGTGAGGAAAAGTGCAAGGGCTGATGGGTACCATAGTTCAAGGACCTAGTCAGCACAACCATGACAGCATAATCACTGTACGTATTTTTTGTTGTTGTTTTGCTGTTAAAGTGCTGACATTGGAGACTCCTTCAAACATTTTTTAGTTTTTTGATTTTCCTTTTTTTTTTTTTATTCTTTTATGTGGAGCATCTGCCACTGCTGTTATTATAGAAACAATAATGTATTAGAGTAAGTGCATCAATATAAACATGCACATTAATAAAGGTGGGATCTACTGTCCGAACTGCTATAGAAAATTATAGAAAATCCAAATATGTGAGAAAGATCTAAAAGATGAATAATGTTAGAATGGTGAACAAGACAGCACAGGTCATACCAGTTTAATGACAAATAAAGATAAAGATAAAGATAAAAGCAGGAATATCCTGCAAAAGTGCCTCTGTCTGCTTGTTGATTATTTTATTATGATGTGATGACAGGCTAGTTAACTAGTGAGTTTATTTAGTTATGGGTTATTAGAGTTCTTATAGAGCCTAATTGACTTCATCAATCTAGTGGGTTTGAAATGATTCAATCACAATGATGAGAATGATCTTGACCCATTTTACCAGGACAGTGGCTGAAATCGAATTACGGGGCAGAATTATTTTATGGCTGCAAGTCTGATATAAAAATGAGTCAGGACTCATGTTGGCTTTCAGTGCGAGATGTTTGTTTTTCCCCTTTGTTGGATCACCTTACACAGAATTTTCGAAGTTGAAGATAACAGCTTTACATTTTAGATGATTATGAACAAGCACTTGGGGCGTCTCAGAGAGCAGAAATGAGTTTGATATCATCATTTACTTTGGAACATTTTTGTTTTCTTTAGAAATATATTGCCCCTAGTAGGCTAGATAAAACAGAAATACTTATAAACTACTTACTACAAGTAGTTAAATCCCTGAGTGTCTACTTTCATATGAGACATTAACGACCACTGTGGATACAATTTATTACTTGAAACTGGTTGCTAAAAAAGGGTTTTCGATCCTAATAAGTTACAACAGGTATTGCATTTACAACATTTGTCAGACTTTCTTATCCATTTTATATACCTGAGTAATTGAGGGTTATGGGCATTGCACAGGGGCCCAGCAGTGACAAATTGGTGGTCCTGGGATTTAAACTCACAACCTTCTTATCAGTAGGCCAACTCCTTAAACACTGAGCAGTCACTGACCTAGGGTATGGGGTCTAGGGTATGTAGGGTACGCGGTAAAAGAATTACATCACAACTGTGATGCTTCATATTTATGTAATTGAACTAGACCTCAGCCATAATGGGATCTGTGGAAAACAACCTTTTTTTTAATTGAAAAAGGTTCAAATATGTTCCTGAGACACATTGGACTAATAAGGTTAATGCCCAGGTATCAGTTTATTTAGAATTTAAAAAAAAACCCATTAGTAGTTTTACTTAAAGCTAGTAGTTTTTACTTGAAATTAAACTGGCTCTGCAAACAAGTATTCTTCATTTAGAACCCAGGAAAAGTAATGAGGAGCTCTGCCTATTAAGGAACTTAAGAAAAGCCTCTTGGGTGAAGTTCCAGGGTCCCCAGTTGAATCCTGAGTCTGGGTAATTGTTTGTGTGGTGTTTTTGTGCTCATATGGCTTGTACAGCTTTTTTCCCACCTGCTGGTAGGCAGATTGGCTACTCTAAATTGCCCTTAGGTGTGAATGAGTGTGTAATGTGTGTGTGGATGATGCTCTTCAGCGTACTGCTCTCCCATCCTGGATGTATCTCTGCCTGGAAACTACTTCAGTGAGTTTATTACAATAGGGAATCATCTAACAGAAGAGGTGCCACCGCTGTTAACAAGAAAATCCTAACAGACAGACTGCCTGCCAACACGTGTGGTGGTGTGACTGTTATTTGGCTTTGATTTACAGCCATTAAAATAGAATTAAGAAACGATGCCGGATTTGCTTCTTGACTTGCTGTTGATGGAGGATTAGGCAAATGGCTAGATTTGTAGCATGGAAATAGCAATGTTTCACATTCCTCAGTATTGGTACAGGTTTCATTAGTGGTTGATTGCATGTCACAGGGTTTAACTAAGCTGATTTAAAGTGAGAATCTGGGCGATTTTTCAATCACAGCAGGTTTAAGAGCAGTAACGGCTGCAAGGCAGATCACAGGGTTATATTAATGTGATCAATCTTATGCATCATTTCACCAGGACTTACATGGGGACTGCCATGGCAGATGCTCCATATAATCGTATTAAAAATCACTGATATAGTGAAGTTTTCTATGACGAGACAGATTTAAATTTAGCATTTTTTGGACAGACTCCTGATGGTCCAGCGACAGGTCATTGCTGTGGCCCAGGTTTTGATTCCCAGGCAAGGAGCTAACCCAACCACTGAAAAGTTAACCCAAGTCAAAGAATGTGGACCAAATAATCCACTGTAGTGATCCTGAACAGGGAGCAGCCAACAGAACAGCAACAACATATGTAAGGTGTGCATATGTTCAGGTGTAACTTTAAAGAGGCTTTCACACTGACGATTTAGTCTAAAACAGAGCACACGATAAATTGGAAATGTGAAAGCTGTCATTTGGACCAGAAAGCTCACTAAGGTATTGATCCTGAGACTACCTGTAGGAGGTGGTGTGAGTTCAGATTCACTGGAACTGTGCCACGATTTCTGCGGACTTGAACGCGGCTCGTACTCGGGTCTGCATATGTTCAGGACGCAAAGAAACCATGGAAGTGTTTGTTTTAGCCAATAACGACATCATTAGTTTTTCACAACGCATGTGTTTCATGAGTAGCAGGGGAACGTTGTGAGACACAGAAGAGATGAGCTGCCTTACTGCGTATAATAAAAAATCCAAAATATATGGTCATGTTGTGTTCCCCATGTGCATTTGTGATGACAGGGTTCAATTGAATCAAGTGAGTATGAAACCATAGCAATGCTGCGGGGGCACAGGGAACGATCGCACTCGGATTCAGACTCCAGCAAGGGTGCCCAGTGGGAAAACAAAGTTTTCCAACATATTATTGTCTTATTAACTTCACAAGAGAGGAAAGAGACAGGCAGTTGAGAGAATGACTATTTATAGCTGCTATAACATGAATGTCTAATAACTTGTTGGGCGGCCCTTTCACAGCGTTTACCATAACTGTGAATTGAGAAAATCCATGATCTATCATTGTTTACTTCATTACAAAAAATTCAGGCTGTAGTGTTATCATAAAAAAAAAAAAAAACGTTCTCGGACTATTTTACTTTAACAGAATGCTCTGTTTTGTTGAATTTTTGTTATGGAACGAATATTGTCCTCGTAGATGATTGAGAAAGTTTCCTTAATGGAATTGTGTGCACTAAAAGGCTAAATAAAAAGAAAAGTGCACTTTTATTTGGACAGTGCCCTGTTGGTGGGGTTCAGGGTGAGTGTACAGATGCAGAATGAAGAAAAATAATTTTACTGATTGTTTTGTGTAGAAGTTTTTCCGCCATTATTAGATTATATAAGTGCTTTGATCAATTTATTTGCATTTGGATAATTTCATGATATGTTAAAACACTCTCCGGACTCTTAAAACATCCGAATAAATAGGTGCTAAGAGGAGAACACAAGGAGAGATTTTTTTTTTTCTGCTGTACAAATCGTTATGTGTTTTAATTTATAATCCCAAGTGCTTGGCTATGAGTGTGCAATTATGAGTGAAATGTACAGCATGCCTGTGGTGGGCGTCTCCTTTTTTCTCCCTCTCACAGCAGGAATCTCTTACTGCTTTCTGCTTTAAATGCGCAGAGCAGCTTGCTCTCATGCTCGCTGTGAGCCGCTGCCTCCCGCTGAGCTCCCATCATGCAGATGGCTCACGGTAGAACACTGGAGAAGGAGTGCTATGAATGCAAGGCCTGATATCTTTGCCACAAAAGATTTAAAGGTTTATTAAAGTGCCTGCCAACATCCCTTACATTACTTATAGCATTATTCAGAGTGACTAACCGAAGTGCTAGATGGTTTCTTTCCAAAATAATCTCAGGCTAGTACGAATAGGTCAGGGTATAAAAATACTCTCAGGCTTAAAACCCTGTTGGAGAAGAGTTAGTACAACAAACTAGCACAGCTATGAAAACTGTACATAATAATAATAATAATAATAATAATAATAATAATAATAATAATAATAATAATAATAATAATAATAATAATAATAATAATTGTTGTTGTTCTTGTGAATTATGTTCAATTTATTTATTTATTTATTTATAATGGGAACACTTCAAATTTGCACATGTATTTTAACTTTTACATTTATTTCATAATTTGGGCCTTTTTTTAAATTCCCCCTTCTTCTATTCCCCAAGGTTACTAGGGTCCATCTCACAGACCTGCAATCTCAAAACCCTTCAAAAAAATTTTTTGTCTAGGCCCTGCAAGGCCTTTTTGAGTTATTTTCATCTGTAAGCTTGGGCTTTGTGTCTTCAAACTTTAAAGTTTTGAAACGTCCGTCAACTAACCAGAGTCAGTTTCTTGGCTGTTGAAATTACTTGTTCCTCTAATAAGTCCTGGTACATTGGTTCACTCATGTTTTGATGATGTATGTTGCCCCAGTATACTTTGCAGAGAAACGCTGATGAAGAGATGAATTATTGCCATGAAACCAGAGCATATTGTTCTGATTTGTCAAAGTATTTTTAGATGTATGTCTCTGTGCTTCTTTTTTAGCAGAAAAGTTTTGTGTGTAGGAATATGGGAATGGTAACATGGAGATTGTGGTGCAGTTCTTTGCTTCGTATTCTCTGTATTTTGTTCCTGCTGCTTCCTGTGACTCTTTTCCTGTGACTGATGGCTACTTTCTTACCTTCCTTATCATCAGTGTGAGAGCACATTGTGAAATCGTGCATGGCGGATTTATCCAAGGAAGATGTTGTGGTTCTGTGAGCTTTCCACCTACATATTATTGAACAGAAACGGCTAAAGACTTTACTAACGCTTGCATTAGAGTGTTGCTCAATAATGATCTCTCTGAGACTGTTGAAATCCCCTTGAGTTTTACCATGATTACAAATTGAATTCTTCTCAACCAGTTTTTAATAATGAGACCACTATGGTTAGTTACACAGACCAAGGGAAGGATATTAGTTGCTTCTAAGTTCCTAAGTGCATTAAATTATTTCTGAGGTCACTGTTTTTAGATTTACATTTCTGGCATTTGGCAGACACCCTTATCCAGAGTGGCTATTATACAACTGAGGGTTAAGGACCTGGGATCCCACAACTTTCTGATCATTAGTCCAACACCTTAACTACTAAGCTACCATTGCCCTTGGCTTTAGGCATTAGGGTATGTAGGGTATGTAATAAAAGAATTACATCAGCCCTGTGATGCTTCATATTTATGTAATTGAACTAGACCGCAGCCATTATGGGATCTTAACCATTGAGCTACTGCTTCATTATTAGGATAAAATCAAAGGAACCCAATCATTAGTATATTGTTTGTTTCTATCTATCTATCTATCTATCTATCTATCTATCTATCTATCTATCTATCTATCTATCTATCTATCTATCTATCTATCTATCTATCTATCTATCTATCTATCTATCTAATAGCTGCTGTGAGTTTTCCTAATGCTGACTCTTCTTTTAACCCAGTGCATTTTAGCTACTTCCAGTTTACTAATATGACATTCTGACTATTATTAGTGCTGTGTGTATGACTGATCGGAGCTGTCAAGGTATTTGAAGTGATGATAGATGATACACTGAATATTGAGATGAAGGGACAGAGCAAGATGCTGGTGCTGAGGATCTCAGAACGCCTGCTCAAGTCCTCCAAACAGAAAGAATAGCTGTATGAACATGACCATAGAAAATAAAAGTAATCATCTATGTAATCCTGGCAGTGTTTAGATCTGTTCAAACCCATGTGATATATTTTATATATGGTGAGATAAAAATCTTATTTGGTTTTAATTTGGTGTTAGTTTTACAGGACACTGAGAATATATTTTTGGGCATGATTTGCCAATAAATCTTTATAAGTATGTTGTCAATTTGGAAAAGATATACTGTTGTCATGGTTTAATAAGAGTAAATGCTGTATATCTGTGATAGTTTATAATGAAAGAGATATGAGATATTTCTTTCTTTCTGTTATTGAACAGTGGTGACGTTTGTTATATTTCTCCTGTAGCTGGTTCGAAGGCTGTGAGTGAGCAAGATGACACTGAATAGATGCCACAAACTGGTCTCTCTTTACTTAGCCGAAATATTATGGCTTGTTTCATAGTGCAGTCAGAATGGAAGGTGAGTGATTACTGCTCAGTATTTTATTAGCTTTCGGTCAGTCATGTGGTCAGTGTTGCTTTTGAAACACAATTGGGTTTTAATAGAGTAATCTATAAATAATAAGCCTTTCAAAAGCAAATCATGGGTTATTATTTGCTCTTTGTCTAACCATGTAAAAAATTTGTATTGTTTTTTTTTTCCACAATTGAATGTACTGTAATTGGTTAGCAAGAAAACAGTAATAAAAATTTGGAGTTTTGAGTGCAGCAAGGGATTCTGATTTCTGAACAGGGGCCAATTTGATTGTTTATTTTTATTGTTTTAATTTGTAATATTTGTTTTGTAAGAGCTAAAAGGTTGAATTAAGGGAGGAAAACCAATTTAAGGGTGGATTGAATAATCATAATTAATTTTTCCAAATCTTGATTTCTTCAAATGGTAATTTGTTCCATCTCAAGAAATCTTTTATCAACTTGACGTAATGGTGTGAAATAAAGTTGAAAGAGATCTTGACATGTAGCTTCTACAATCCAGCGTCCCAGTGCAGTGCTAGAACAACGGTAGGGTTCTTATATTAATAGAACAACTGGACACTTTGCTGCATCAGTTAATCAGATCACGGACTGGTGGGAGGAAAGTTGACGGGTTTGTTATATATGATAATTTGTCATGTGTATACAGGGTTATTTAAGGTTGGGGTTAATTAATCAAGACGAACTGCTAGAGCCATGTGGGTATTTGGTAAATGTGAGCCGCTCCTGTGTCTGCTCCCAAAGGGGTGGACAAATGACTAGCACAAGCAGATTTTCAGTCCAGGCTATTCGTTTTTATTCATAGTTACCCGGAGGACAACAGTTTGGAGATAACAAACTAGTAGGTGGATTAATTAGCTCGGACGAGCAAATTTTTCAGAAGCAGGAACAATTGAATAATAAGACTGACAAAGTTGATGTAATAATAATTACAATACAGCACAAAGTTGTCATAACTCTTCTGCTAGCATCTCATGGTTACACGCACAGAGAAACAAAAACTCGAGCAATATTTTTTGAGGTGCAAAACAGAGCACAGCTCATTAACCTGACTCTTTGTGACAAGTGCAAACACATTGTGTGACACTGGAAAAGGATTATTATCATATGCTCATTCTTTCCCCTTAAATACACTTCTAACTAGCTCAAATTTATGTGAGGCTTTGAGATAAAACGTGTCTCTTGACTGGCCTCTGTGTTTGATCTGTGTTTGCTTAAAGGTGTGTCCAAAATGATTATAAATGATGTTTTTCATAATGATTGCCCATAAAAACATTCTGGTACTGAACTGATGAGCATAATGAGTCATGAAAAGGTTTTTCAGTCTTTAAATGCAATGTAAAACATGATAGCCCATTAAGTTTATGCAATCTTATTAATTCTCTTTAACTACTATCATCAGGACAGGTTTTTTAGATATTGAATTTAAGTATAATGAAACATGAAGCAATCCATTATCTTGAGTACTTCAGGAAAGGTTCTTCAGGCTGAGGCATTTTTAAGGCAGCAAGTGAACTGTTTCTAGGCTTAACCATCTGAAATGTCTTACTATAATTGGGTTAGAGAGAAAATAATAAAAAGAATTGAGTTTTGAGTACAGCAAGGGATTCTGATTTCTGAACAGTGGCCAATATGATTCTATTTATTTTTATTGTTTTAATTTGTAGTATTTGTTTGGGAAGAGCTAAAAGATGAATTGAGGAAGGAGAACCAGTTTTAGCGTGGACTGAAAAATGATGAAGTATTTTCTTCTGGATCTAAATGTGTACATTATTTGCATTAAGTTTATTAAGTAAATGTGAAAAATAATATTCTAGATATCGTAGATATGGAAAGTTCCACTGACAGAACTCATTACGTCCGAGTTGCTTTTGCATCACTGAGGTCTAAATGAAACATATTCCATTTAAATACTCAATCAAATAGACTTGTAATCTTAAGACCAGCTTTATTTTTTAGGTTGTTGTTTCCAAAACTGTGACAAAATTAACAGAAAAAAATAAACTAAATTAAAGCCCCCCTGGCTATGCTTCCCATACCCCACTGTTATCCTCTTTGGTCTGATTTCACCTCAGTACTCTTGAGCAAAGAGTTGAATCCAAGCTGAATCCAGATGCTACATAATGACCCTGTGGGAAAAAAAAGGACTGCAACCTAACAGTTTGTAAAAAAGAAACAGTGCATTATTTTTATTTCCCCAGTGCGCTCCAAAAATGGCGAGATCATAAATGCGGTAAACACAAAATGGCCTCCACACATCAAATGAAGCTTGAGGTACATTCATAGCCACAAGCACAAAAACAGCCCTCTAAATCTCTGCTTTATAAAACAAGGAGGAAAATGGAGGGATTGTTTAATGCCTGTTGTTTTGATATTAGTACACTATAGTTTTTTATAGTTATGGAGCAGGCAGTAGATGGATTTTTATGTCACAGTAGTGTTGGAAGAAAGCAGGTACACTGTATATATGCTTTATAACACAGGTATTTGCATGGAATAACAAGTGCTTGTCTCATAAGTTTTGAATCACATAAAAATAAATCATAAGCATATACTCACTTGTTGTTCATGACATTGTCCATAATACTTTATATAAAGTTTTTTCTATCTTGTGCACTTCTCTATAAGTGTTCTTTGGCATTATGGAAATGTTATAACCTTCAAATGAAATGCAACCCATAGATTTGTGAAATTGCTGTGAAGGTTTCATTTTTTGGCATCTATATCAGATTTTCTATTATCAAATGCCATAAAGTGGATTATTTTGGACATTTGTGGAAGTAGAACCACCCATGGTCACATGGTGAAGTGAGTCACAAATGGGCTGAAGATGTGAGTCTGGGGCTGATTCATTTCTAGCCTGCAGTCAGACGGTAGTCTATTAGTGCCAGTCATATCAGGTTATTCCACAGAGTTAGATTTGAGTCTGTATTGCTGATTCATCTGTAACACATCACCAGTAGTGATTGAGAAAGTACATTTGAAATACAGTAGCATAATCTATAAGCAGATAGACTATGCATACTTTTTCCAGGCAAAGAAAAATGACACAACAGCTGACAAAGGGTTAATGACTTTTCGGGTTTTCCTTGTGGCATTTGGATGAAACACACAATGAAACCTGTGTGTGTGTGTGTGTGAGTGTGTAATAGTTTGCCCCACATTCTTATCGTCACTAGCCATCACTGAGACTCTATACTAATATTTTTTTACAGTCAAACTATTTATAGATATTAGATTCTATCTAATATTACAACCTTTATGACCTTTAGCACCAGACATCAGTAGCCTGTTTTCACTTATGCAGTTATGCAATTTACCTGTCACTGTTTAGCTGAACGCATTGATTTACCTGTCACCAGTTTATTCTAAAAGACTGATTAATTGCATATATCAGACTCTCTCATTGGGAAATTAGAGCTTTCGTGTAGCCTGCAGTGAAACCAAAATCATGTCATCCCATCTGCAATAGCAAAAAAATAGTTAAGGCATAATAAATAAATACATTAAGGCCTTAATTATCCTTTAAGACTATAATACGCATAGTTTACCAGCACAGACCTGAGGGAATGAAGCCCTTTCTGTGTACATGTATTTATGTATTTAATGAAAGCTGTTTTGCTCTGGTAATTATATGTCCATTTCTAGTGGTCAGTCCTATTGATATAGTTCTCATAAAATTTTATTTGTGCTTTTATTTTATTGCAATGACCCTTCAATTATTTTTTTTTTAATTATAACTCTTTACATTTCTTTTCTTTTATTGCATTTCTTGTCTTTTATTGCAATGGTATATGGATTTCAGTGACTCAAGTTTGCTGCAGTCAAAATAAGGATTATTTTATCTATCTATCTATCTATCTATCTATCTATCTATCTATCTATCTATCTATCTATCTATCTATCTATCTATCTATCTATCTATCTATCCATCCATCCATCCATCCATCCATCCATCCATCCATCCATCAAGTTATTTGTTTGTCCATCCATTCTTTCATTCAAGATTCATTCAGTCATATATTGTAGACCCTAACCCATCCTTCCATCAAACCATCTATCCATTTATCAAACCATTTATCCATCCATCCATCCATCCACTCATCCACCCACTCACCCATCCATCCATCAAATAACTGGTTTTTTAATCACATATTCATTTGACCATATATACATCTATTTGTCCACACATCCATCTATCCATCCATCCATCCATCCATTCTTTAAGTTACTTGTTTGTCCATCCATTCTTTCATTCAAGATTCATTCAGTCATATATTGTAGACACATATCCATCAATCCATCCATCCATCCATCCATCCATGTATAATGTGTCTGAATAAAAACAGAACTAAACTGTTTAGTACTTAGTGCATACCTGTATGCATGTTAAATACCCCCTTGTTTGTATAGATAAAGATAAGTGTACTATGTGCGTAGCTAAATGAACATGTCTGTGTGTGAGAGAGTGTCCTTCTTGGTCAGTAAAAAGCCTTTGCCTGTCTGAATGGACTGTACACTGATGGCCTCATACATCTGTTTGGGGTTTTTATTGTGATCATATGAAACTTGGCGAGATGGTAATGAGATTCAGGAATATGAATAGCCATCTGCCTCCCTCTGCAGCGCTCCAAAACATCTCTCCCAGGTGGTGCACGCCAAGAAACTTACACCCACCTCTCAAACTTATATTACTGCTTGTCCGCCAAGACTCTGGGTGTCCTCGTGATTAAAATCTATATATTAATCTATCAAAAATGTTCTAGCTAAGGTAGTGCCAAGTATAAAACGCATTCTTTTGGTTTGAAACCAACACTATTGGTATGTCCTAATAGAATATATGTATGTTACATATATTTAGGCACTTATGTTTATAAATGCACTACAAGTTTTCACTGGGACTGACTACAATGCCAGAGCTCTGTCCTTTTTGTACTAAAATGCAAACATGCTGAAAGGTTGAAAGAGAGTGCAACTTTTTAGATGTCCTTGGGCCACATACTGTGCTGTCAGTTTCAAGAGAGTCTCAGGCTATGCTAATTGAGCTGTGTGATGTCCTGACCACTGCAAACCTTGCTTGGTGTTGTGCCCTCAAACCTACCTTTGCCCATATGCAAAGCCCTCTTTCTTATCTCTGCCCCTGCCTGGGAAATGACACCACACTGCTCATTTGACATAGCCTGACACAAAATACGCATCGTAGACACAACTCCTGCCCTTGTCTCTTCTTATGCGTGTAGACACTTCCTTTTCCTTGTGACCTTTCTCAACGTTGACCAGTCTCCATCCCTTGCCTCTTCCTTATCTTCCACACTTGCAGCCTTATATGAACTCAGACAGACGATTCATTACCTTCAAACATGTCTGAGTATGTGCCCAGCCTTCAAAGGTGGTTTTATGATCGCACTCAAAGAGGTAAACATTTCTCAGATATGCTAATGCTAGCAGACAAGATTTCAAGCAGTGAAGATACCATGACTTACTGAAATCCTGTCACCTTAACTCATGTTAGCCAGACAGCTAGCATTGCAGTAAAGATTGCAAAAGTTAACGAACATGCCCTGAAAATCTTCTCAGAACTAGACATCTTATATTTGATTGCTATTTAGTCTTAGCGTTAATAAAGATACTATTAAATATGAAAATCCTGTTACTTAAGCCATATACTGACTAGGTCATCTTAGCATTACCAGTAAAATAAGCTATTCCCTCATGGAAGAACTGTGTTTTCATCTGTGACAATGAACGCTTATAAGGATCAGCTATGAAGGAACACAGGATTTTCCAACTTATGTGAAGTTCACATGCATGACTTTCTTAAATGAATGATCTATGATAAGGTTCTAGTTATCTGGCTAACAGAATCTGTCATTTTCAACACATGTATATAGATCCCTCCGTTGTTGAGCAGCTTCTTTCAGGTTCAGTTTCAGTTCAGTTCAGTCTTTCCTTTCATCAGGAGGTAAAATGCGGCTCAGTTTGGTTTAATTCTGGTGATTGACTCGGTCAATCCTTCCACTTTCCCCCCTGATGAAGTTATTTGTGGAGTCAGCAGTGTGTTTTGGTGCATCGTCTTGCTGCATGATGAAGTTCCTTCCAATTAGATCGTAAGTATTTCTCCTTTAAATTGGCAGACAAAATGTTTCTGTAAACTTCTGAGCTCATTGTGCTGCTACCATCATGAGTTATCACCAATAAAGATTAGTAATGTTCCAGAAGCAGCCATGCAAGCCCAAGCCATTACACTACCTCCACTGCGCTTGACCAGCGACATTTGTTTTGGTTCCTCTCTGTACTTCTTTGTGAATTCAAATCTGGCCTTCTGATTCTTACTGCTAAGGGGTAGCTTGCATATCGTGGTATAGCCTCTATATTTCTGTTCTTGAAGTCGTCTTTGAATTGTGATACCTTCACGCTTGCCTTGTGGAGGTTGTTGATGATGTCACCGACTGTTGGTTGATGACAGAAACACTGTTTTTTATTCACGGTTCTTACAATGCTTCTGTCATCAACCAGCTATCGATTGTTTTTTAGTACCCCAGTGGTTACTTTCTATTTTTTGAGGCATTCAACATTGTTGTATTGGCTATGACAAATGAGCAGTGTTTGTGCAAAGGTCTTGATTGATATCTATTTTATCCCAGCTTTAAAATTGCTTACTTTTCCTTATAGACAGCTCTCTGGTCTTCGTGTTGGTTTATCCTTTTTAACACAATGTGTGAAAACAAAGAGTAGACATACATTCAGAGCGATTAATTGGTTTAGCATTTGATATAACTGGGCACACAACAAAAAACACCCGTCAGTTACACATTCCAATATTTCTGATCACTTGAAAAATGAGGTGTGTAGCAAAAACAAAAGAATTCGCTACGCTGTTCCAATCCATTTGGAGGAGCCTGTAAATGGCACTGATTTCTTTTGTCCAGTAAGAACGCTTTCATATTTGTGTGGAGGCCTGGATGAACTTTTCACATGAAATTTTAGTGAAATTTTGACCAAGATATCTGACGTTTTTGGACCCAACTTCATTCACTGTCAATGTCCAGGCCCCAACCTTTGCAGAAATCTTCAGAACTTTATACTGAATATCTCTTTCAAGCTTGTACGTCCCTAATTATGAATTACAACGAATTAACTAAACCAGCTCTGCCTCATTAGTCATTGTTTGCCATCAACATGTTTTGATAATTATTAAGGTTCACACTTTTCTAACTAGTTTGAAAGGAATACTGTGAAAATTATAGCAACAATTTCTAGGATTAGTTTGCAAAAGTCGGTTTCACATATGCAAATTCTCACCAATTTGAATGGGTAAAGCTAAATGCTGTAGTTTGAGGTAAAGAGTTAAGCTAGTAAAAACAATTACTAGTGAGCTACTATTAAGCTAGGTATACTAGCTTAATAGTAGCTCACTAGTAATTGTTTTTACTAGCTTAACTCTCTGTAATGTTTTTTTTTTAATCTGGTAATTCCATTAACAGATTATACCACATTTCAGCTTGACTGGCCTTGCAGTTCCTGTTCATAGCTCCACTATGTACGTATGACCATGCCCCAAACTCACAGAATGTTGTTTTGTGTGCGCCGATAATGTTTTGTATGAATCCTTGCAAGGGATTATGATTTACTAATGTTAATATATTAGATGAATAAATTAGTTTCTGATTCATTAGAATTAATTGACATGTGGCAGCCATCATTATTAAGATTTGTGATCTAGCCTTCTGTCAGGATCCTGTGCTCTCACTGTTGTGGCCAGGGTTCGATTCCCATACAGGGAGCTAACCCAGCCACTAAAGAGTTAACTCTCAGTGCCGGTCCCAAGCCTGGATTAAATGGTAGGGTTTTGTTATCCGGCGTGAAACCTGTGCCGAATAAAAACATGTGGACCAAATGATCTGCTTTGGTGACCCTGAACAGAAAGAACAACAACAACGTTAAGATTTGTGATCTCCTGAGTAGTTTGACATCAAATTTGTGAAGCCAGACTAAAAATACTTGGACAAAGTAGTTTGCAAAGTAGGTTCTACATGTTTTGCAAATGAAGCACAAATCTAAGTGGATGAGCTAAATGGTTCTTGGGGCTTTTCTGTTTGAGAGAACAAAAAGAATGAATGGAAGAGTTCATGATTCATGAGATACAGACCAAAATGGAAGCCTATGAACTATAACAACACCATTGAACCCAGAACCTAAATTTGGGCACAGTGTACTTGTTTTCAAAGTTACATTTTGGGCTGCAAGAAGAAGAAGAAGAAGAAGAAGAAGAACAAGAAGAAGAAGAAGAAGAAGAAGAAGAGGAAATTCTACAAGCTTGGAATGAATAATAAATGCATTTATAATTACGATCATTTAATATCGATCATCAACACTGTCAGTAATTATTACTGAATCTATATTGTTGCTTACCAGTTATATTAATCAAATTTCTCTACATTTTAACTTCATCTGCTAATTTTTTTTTTTCATTTATTCGTCATACATCTTAATTTTTTTAATGACTTTAAAAGAGCGTGGGTGTTCTGCTTGCAATTAATATAAATTAAATTGTGCAAGTGCAAGAGGAAAAGCCACTAACCCCATCCCTGACTCCAGCCTTAACCTTTGCATTATTTTGTACTAATTTATTCGTGTGAAAGTTATAAATGTGCAAGTTGTCACTAATTACAGTTGAAATGAATTTATTATTTATATACTTGAGTGCTAGAGTGTGTCTGCTTTTTCATGTGGTCTAATTATTCCTGTTTGGTTAGGACACATCTTGACAGCGATAGAGAAAACCCGAGAGAGAGAGAGAGAGAGAGAGAGAGAGAGAGAGAGAGAATTTCTAAATTTTGCCTGGCATCATGAATATTTTAGGTGACTCAGTGTTGGTTTTCTGCATCTTCACACTGTTCCAAGTTTAACCAATTCACATTTGTCAGAGTGGAGCTACAGCATGTGTCCTCTATCTCATGTGCTCTATATCTACTGCTCTCTCTCTCTCTCTCTCTCTCTCTCTATCTGAAATCGGTGCACTGACTGCTAAAAGAAGGATATGGTCACATTTGGTTACACACTTGGCCGCCCCTTGTTTAACTTTTTGGATCTGAAACTATCCATCTCCTGTTTTAGTCAACATTACACCTTCTCGACAACGAACACAGCAGCTGTGTCCTCATCCAACTGTGTGCTTACACAGCACCTTCTGACGGTCTGACGTGCACATGAAAGGGACATTTCCAATTTAAATAGAGTCTTTACAGAGACGCTGCGTCATGAATATGCATGTTGGGGCTGGGGAGCGCGAGGGCGAGCAGGTTAATCAATAGGCGTGTGTATAGACTCCAACAATAACACTGCTGATGGTTATGCATGACAATCTGAGAACTAAAAATGAAAGAATAATCAAAGATAAAAGTTATTGTTATTATTCAGAGTATTATTACAGCCCTGTACTAATTATGCACTAATTGCAGCGTTCACACATTTGTGTGTAAGCATTAGCATTGTTGTTTAGTACATTATTGGAACTACATGTCTGGATTTGAGTGACAGGTCTTTGATCTCAGGGTCGTGTGTTAAAGATGGCTGTTAACAGTCTTTTGCAGTGCCACTGGGGATGCATGAAAAATTCAGAACTCGTCGAGAGGAGGTGGGTGTCTTCACCGAGCGAGAGAATGACAGGCAAGAGATGAGAGGAAAGGGAAGAATGCGGAGAGGAAGACAGAAGACAGTCCTGTGCAGCCCTGAAACAGATAATCGATACACTCCAGCATGGCAAACAGTTGTCAACAAATAGACTCGTTTCACAGCTCACAAACGATGGGATTGTGTGTGTGTGTGTGTGTGTGTGTGTGTGTAGGGCATCTGCATTTGACCTGGCCTTTGTAGCATTCAGGGGCAAGACTGAGTTTTCTGGAGCGTAAAGTGTTTTGGTGCAATGACCGACATCTGAACGTGCCACTGAGAATAATGCAGTCTGACTGCTGCTGGAAAACACACAAACATGATGAGGAGTAAGGGATGAAGAGAAAAGGACGGTGGAAAAGGCAGATGAGAAAAGATGGATGGAGAGGAACTAAGGATAAGGGGAGATGTAGGAGTAAAGGAGGAGAGACAGAGAGGAGAGGAGGAAAGGATGGATGACTAAAGATCTCAAGGTGGTGTAAGAGGACAGGATAGACAGAGGGGAGGAGCTGAACAGAAGGGGAGGAAAGATGGATGAGAAAAAGTGAGGAGAGGAACGAGAAGGAAAGAAGGATGGATAGATACCAGAAAAGGAGGGTCGATGGAGGTGAAAGAAGGGAAGAGGATAAAGGGAGGGGAAGGAGATGAGAAGAGGAAAAGAGCAATGGGATGAGGAAAGTTTGAAATGGATTAAGGAGGTGCAGACTGGAGAGAAGAACAGAAACGAAAGGCTGAGAAGAAGGGGAAGGACGATAGGCAGAAGGGAGTTTAGCAAAGGCAAAACGAGAGGGGGACATGGGGATGAGCAAGGGAGAAGAGTAAGACAGCAATAGTTAAGTGATGACTGAGGAGGAAAGGGGGATAGATCAAGGAGAGAGGAGGAGAGGTGAATGAATGGCAAGGTGACATGGGAGGTAATTGAGAACAGAGATAACAGAGAAGAGGAGAAAGAAGGAAGTGGAGCACAGTGAAGAAATACTAGATACGAGGATGTGAAGACAGGAGGATAAAAAGAGACAGGAGAAGAAAGGAAAGAGAGAAGACAGAAGAGAAAAAAGGAGGAGTGAAAGAAGAGAAGGACAAGGTGTAACTCAAGGAGAAGGGAGAACTATACCTTTAGTATAGTAAGTCACTGTCTCTCTCTCTCTCTCTCTCTCTCTCTCTCACACACACACACACACAATGTCAGAGAGTTGCTCCTCTCCTGCATAGTGCAATGACAGGCCCATATGGACCGTCTCTTCCCTCTTCTCACCCTCTGCTTCATTGCTTCTTCAGCTGACAGAGAGGTTAAAGGGATTTGTTCACCTTTTTACTTAGGCAGAGGGAAATCTTACATTAAATGCAAAACAAGTAGCTACGGTAGTTTCAGTAACAACTATACAGAGCCTGTCTTGATCGATGGACAGGTTAGTCCCAGTGCAGCAACATTTTCAGGGCTGCAGTTCTAGGAACTTTTTAGCTTCAGAATAAATCCAGTTTTTTTTTTTTACAAAAAAAAAAAATGCTTTTTAAAGGTTCACGATTGCCATGGTATCCTCCACAGCATCCCTGCTCCCATGATAACGATGTTCTAATCCTGTCACTGGGCCTCTGTCTGGTCATTGGTTTGTTACCTGATTGTATTCACCTGTTCTTTAGCCCTTAGCGATTGATTAGTTTTTCATACATTCTTGTTCACGCTTCTCCTGCAATTAATGACAAGTTCAAGCCTTGTTTCAAGTTTTGTGTCATATTTTTTGACCTTAATTAGGATTTATTCCTATTAATTCCTATTATCTTTGCCTGCCTGCATTTTCACCCGTGTTATGGTCTCTAATTATGATGAGTCTATTCACCCAAATAAGAAATAAGAGTATACACACTTTCTTCAAGCCTGTCACGTTACACTAATTGCTCAGAAGCAAAAAAAAAACAAAAACTTCCCAGAATGCCTAATTTAGATCCTGGTCATTAAAAAACTGTGTTGCACTAGCAACTAATTATTAAAGATTATTTTATATAACGTGTATTTCTTGAAAGAGCATTACATTGTATAGCTTTTTTTTTTCCGGAAGGCTGTTTAGTTCACCAGCTCTAATCAACTCCAAGAAGAAATAAAGCCTTGATGATGAAGGGCTTTAACGTTCATAAATTATAAAAGCATGATTTAAACAAATCTCACCGAGATAAAAATGGAAGAATTCTAATTTCAACCTATATTGATAACAAATATGAGAAAATGAAAACACCATTTAAGGATCAATGCACTAGGAAGCTTTGTGTAGTTTAATTATAGTTTATTATATTTTTTATTACAATTAAAAAGGAAATAAATGAAGTGGTTCTTTGAATATTTAAATATTTTTATTTCCGTCAATTAACAAAGGACTTGCATTGCTCTCTGCTTCTAGTTAAACTCTAAATGAGCGTTTTATTAAAGGAGAGGTAATTTTTTGGACTATAAAGCTTAATACTTACTCTCAACCTACACACACACACACACACACAAACACAATCACAAAACATATATGACTTCATTTAAACCTGTTTCTTACAGAGATTTTCTATTTCTGCAGTATTTAACTTACACTCATTTTTACATCCAGGGTGTTTAAAAACCTTTCACTTGTAGCGCATACATGTTAAGTAGGTATTTTATAGAAAAATTGCCTTTGATAATGGCTTAGGGTCACAATGTGCCTATAAATAGTCACATTACTACTTACTAGATCATTTGGATTGATACGTTGATTTAAAAGGCCCAGATTGAAATGAATCATTGAAGCAATTATGAAGTTGAGTTTTAATCTGACATGTAAATAACTTAAGCTAGCAAGGTGATATGCCCATAACGCTGATCTTTTTTTTTTTTTTTAAAAAAAGTCCTTCTTAAAATTTCATAAAGTTTGCAAATAAGTGGTCGATAGTTTCCCAGATTCTGAACAAAGTTGATCGCATATCATAAATAGAGCTGTATTGTCAAATAACGAATCATTTCCTTAATAAGAAAACCTGAGGCTTAAAACCCTAGTTAATGACCATTTCTGAAGCTTTAGCCTTTATTCTTTAAAGCACACAATAACTAGCTTCCCCAAACAAGGAGTTTTCGGTTATAATATCAGAGAAGCTTCGTCAGAAAAACTGTTAGGGATTTAAAATAGAAAATAATTTAGATTTGGCAGATATGTTGGCATTGATGTGTATAATTTCATGATAGTAACATCTTCATTATTCATCTAGGTGAAAATCAAGATATGGGAAAATGAAAATGTAGGAAACACTTATATAACTGTTTCGAAGGTGTCTTATCTCAACACTGATATGTCTTTCATACAGTTTGCTTTTTGTTGTTTTAAGATTTAAATAGGAACAAAAGACACACATACAATAGAAAAGACGAATATGAACAAGCATGGATAAAAATGAAAATTAAATAAAATCACAAATCTTAAAAAGAAATTATTATTATTATTATTATTATTATTACTGAAATAATATTATTACTATTGTTATTATTTTTATTGTTGTTGTTGTTGTTGTTATTATTGAAATAATAAGATTACATACATTATATATTTTTATATTATTATTATTATTATTATTATTATTACTGAAATAATACTATTACTATTGTTATTATTATTGTTGTTGTTATTATTATTGAAATAATAAGATTACATACATTATATATTTTTATAATATTATTATTATTATTATTATTATTATTATTATTATTATATATTTTTATTTCTATTATTTATTTCCCACATGAATGTTCAGCACCAGTCTGGGTTGCTCATGTCAGAAGGAGAGGCGCGACTTTTTGGGAGGTCCTTGAGAGAGTAACGCTACTTTCTGATTGGCTGAGCTAAAAGGGGCGGGCAGAGAGGGGGATGGGTTAGTGTTGAGGCTTTACTGAGCTTTTCAGCAGCAGATCTGCACACAACAGAGATAGAAACACAAGCGGAGAACAGAGAACTGAACTAAGGAGCAGAAAGAAAGAGAGAGAGAGAGAGAGAGAGAGAGAGAGAGAGAGGGGGAGAGAAGCCGAAAGAAGCGATCTAGGAGTGTTTTATTTATTTCTCAGCAATCTGTCCATCTATGCTGTGCATGAATGAATGAATATCTGTGGATGTGCATGAACATGGCACATGACACCGGGGCTCCGATCGATCCCTCATCACAAGTCCGCTTTTATTAACCTGGAACTTTACTCCTTTAAGAGGTCACTCTTTCTCACTCTGAGAGAGAGAGAGAGAGAGAGGGACGATTGAGATTCTCTTGAACGATTGAGAGAACAGTTTCATCTTCATCCTTGTTTCATCTCCATGATCCAGTAACACCTGGAAAGAAAAAAAAAAGACACCTGTCCTCTCAACACGTGGATCTAGCAGATTTTGTTATTATTTATTTTTTTTTAAAGGATTGCATTTGCTTTGGATTTCTTCCACTGCTTTGAATCAGAGTTTTCAGTGGACAGCGAGGTAAGATGTGTGCATGGTTTATATCTGGAGGTTTTTGCAGCAGCACGAGCCAAGTTGAGAAGAGATAGCTTATAACTTTTTGGACTGCAGATGATGCAGTGTGTGCGGGTTTATAACAACTGTTAAAGCTTCGTCTCATGGCTGGGGTTTAGTGTTTGTACCCTTTTCAACTTTCTTGACATGAAGTCTAACCTTTGTCCTGTACTTTTAATATGGGTAATTTGCTTGGGAATGTGCACGAGCTGGACCTTTAAACTAAAGTGCTTGATATGTATTCTTAAGTTAAGGGATTTCTATATTCAAGGTGTATTCTGGAAAAAGTACATCGATCCGAAACTTTCAAAAAAAAAAAAAAATGTTGATTTGGATGTGAGGGAATGCTTTATTAGCATTTATGGAAGGAGTCTGCAGTGTCAGAGATTCAGACAGAAGTAAAGCTGTAACTTTAAGTTTGTTAGTCAAGGGACAGAAAAAGGCGAGAGCTTCTATTTATAGCACAAAACTGTACCAAAAAAAAAAAGTTGTTTCATTCTTTTGTAAATATATTCATACAGAAGATATGCCCTTGAAGGTAGCACACCAACGACAAGCTAAAGTACTTTTAATTCTGATAGTGATAATGGCCTATAATTACTTATAATTATAATTTTGTGTGGGTGTGTATTAAGTGCCACATGATAGCTTAGACTCTGGATGCAAAAAAGGTTACTGCTAATTAAACCGCATTCTTCTTCACTGGAGCGCAAAATGCTGAGCGCCCCAAGTGATCCAGTGGCAGCTGTTACTCTCCAAACACCTCCAAACTCTCTGCTTTTCTCACCCGGTGTGTGCGCATATATATGTGTGTGTGCTGAATCTGCTGTCCTGCTGTTCTCAGCAAAGAAGGTGTGATCTCAAGCTCACGAGAGTCTCGAGTCTCAGTCGCTGGTGTGTTTTGTTTTCCGTCTGCTGGGGAAATAAAACCCTGTGAGCAGCTGATGGTCTACATTTTGTCAGGTCTCGTCACATCCTCGCCTCATCTCTCGCTCTCTCTGGTAAACATCACACTAACCAGCTCTGATTTACATGCCCATCCCTTTATCACGGAGCTAATTTTCCCAGGAAGCAACTCTCTGATAGAGGAGTAGGAGTGTGTGGGGGAGTTTCTAGCAGTGATAATGAAGCAGTGCCGTTTGGTATAATATGAGATGTAGGATATCGGTTACAGTGTCAGTTATCACTAAATTCATCTTTTTAGGAACAGAATGTTGAGGTGACTGAACTGTGTGAAATATCAGATGCATGAGGAGGAAAAAATGGTTCCATCCTAGGAGATCGACTTGATATAGTTCAGCTAGCGGTCACCTGCTGTGGGGACACACACACACACAACACAACACTTAGCTTTGGGTGGCCAGATGCCTGCTTACCTTCCCTCTGACGCACAGTGAATGGCAGATGGCTCTCCCTAGATAAAGGTGAGAAAGATAGCGAAGATAAGAAGAGTCAGAGGAAGAGTCTAACACTGTGTTTATTCACGTTTAAAACAAATTAACTTCAAGACACAAATATACCTGCACTTACATTATTATTCAACCATGAATGCTTATTCAAAACGACAGAATTGCCATCTTATAAATGGACACAGGCTATGGTGCTCTTAAAAGACAGCTGTCCATTTGCTGCTTGGGAATTTATCTACCTACCAAGGCTGCCTAATTTTCAATGGATTGGAAGATTAGTGAAGCTAATTTTAAACTGATTCTCCAGCATTTTTCCACTGAATCTCTGCGCACCACGTCTTTAGCGATTAGGCGTTTCCTTGTACTGAGAAAAATCCTGCTCACTTTTGGTGAAAGCCTTTAAGACGGTTGACGCATTCTATCAGCAAAGCCATGTAAAGTCCTGGTTTTTTGTTGTTCTTCAGCTTCGTCAACTACGGTGAATAATTCAGTAGCTACAGAGAAACTGTTCTAGCATCTTCAAGGATTGAAATACGTGACGAACACAAATAGAAACCGGAAGTGTTGCGTTCTAACAGTAGTTCCCACCGATTAGCTTCATTTGCTGAGTCTGAATGAATACTTTTAATTTGTTTGCTGTTAGTTTTGTCTGTTGTTACAGTGAATGTAGCCTATTTGAATACGCCTAGCCTGAGGGGAATGTAGGACTGAAAAACGTTTAGTTCATTGGCCAGAAATACAGCTACTGAATTCAAACAATGCTTTGGCAAGCACACAAAGAACTCTCAAAAGTTCCCTGAGCACGGACAACACAGGGCCAACCCTCAATTAATTACTAGATAATTACGTAAACTTCAGGTTTAAAACATTTCATATGTTGCGTCCAGATTTTATTTTTATCAACAAACTACAAATCAAAATACGTGATATGTTTAGTTCACTTCCTGTTGTCAATTCAGGGTTTTGCTTTGCTGAGATTGACCCATGTTCTAGCATGACTTTGCCCCTGTGCACAACGTGAGCTCCTTGAAGACACGGCTTGCCGAGATTAGTGTAGAAGAACTCCAATGTCCTGCACAGAGCCCTCATCTGACCCCATTGAACACCTTTTGGATGAACTGGAACACTGACTGCACCCAGGCCTCCTCAGCCAACATCAGTGCCTGATTTTACTAATGCTCTTTTGGCTGAATGAACACAAATCCCCACAGCCATGCTCCAGCATCTAATGAAAAGCCTTTTCAAACCGTGAAGGAGAGATGGGATGATGAAGAAGTACATATGGGTAACAAGTATACACAACCAATCTGACCGATTAAGGTGGATGTGGTTTAGTGAGCTTTCACACTGCCAGTTTAGTCTGAAACAGAGCATGTGGAACAGGAAGTAGGGCTGTCACTTTTTAACTAATATTGAAATTTTAACATGACATGAAAAATTCATATTCAAACTATAATTAATGGTTAAATGCACAGAGAAATTCCTTCTTCACATATCCCATCCTCGGAGGTTTGGGGTCAGAGCACAGGGTCAGCCATGATGCAGCGCCCCTGGAGCAGGGGGGTTGGTGCCTTGCACAAGGGCCCGATGGTGGCAGTTTGGGCGGTGCTGGGGCTTGAACCCTGATCAACAACCCAGAGCTTTAACCACTTGAGCTACCAGTTAAATATTAAAGTGCTACCTAAGCACATTAGAGAACTTGTTTAGCTTCTGTTATAGCAGTGGGCGCCATAAAAGTTTTGAATGCCCTCTAGATTTATCAGTAAATTAAGCTAATTATTTGAAAATTGAAACAACAGCAAGCAGCGAAACTGCCTTTGGCGGACAATTACAACGCAAAATCAGTGTGTAAGTATTTTTTGGTTAGATAAGGCAAAGATAAGGCTGTTTGTCGACATGACAACAAATCTTCATGCTCATGTATTGGCTTAATACTACAACTAGGCAGCAGAAGGTCAGACAGAGGCACAGACAAGCGGAGGAGCGCCAATCATACAACCTCGTACGACTGCATATTATTCGGCGTACATTGTGTTATTAAAATACTGACAAGAATGTTTGTGTTGCCTTTTTCGAGGCAGCGGGAGGGTGAACATATTCGAATGAATTGCGTGACATTTAAAATTTGACTTGATTTTTCAAAATAGTGACAGCTCTAATGGGAAAAGCACCATGGTACCAAACCTGACACTTCCTGTAGGAGGTGGTGTGAGTTCAGTTTCACTGGAACTGTGCCACCATTCTCGTGAACGTGAACTCGTACTCATACTGCCGTCTGCACTTGTTCGGGAAGTAAAGCAACCTGTGTGTGTGTTTTATTGTTGATTTACATCATTATTTTAAACAACACGTGTAGCATGAGTGGCAGGGGAAGACTGTGGGATCCAAAAGAGACAGGTGAGGTGCCTTACTGCGCATCATAGCACCAGAATAATGATTTATGATATATATGCGGTGAGTCATGTTATATTCTTTATGAGTGTTTGTGATGAAATAAGATGAATGCAAATGCATGGAGGATTGATAGAATCAAGTGAGTCTGAATCCAGAGTGATGCTGTGGGGCACCGGGAACACGATCGGATTCAAGAAGCAAACATGGATGATTGTAAAAACCTGTTTAAAAGGCATTTCAGCACAAAACCAACCGAATCAAATCACATGCCACTGGAAATAAAGTGTCTTCCATATTGTTAGTGGGATGTGCTGTTATTTTAACTAAATCAACCCATCAGTCAAGTTTGATTTATTAGATTTATTCTTTACTTAATGAATCATTTACCGATTCCTGTGACAGAACAATTCAGGAGATTGTTCAGTTGTAAACATTTAGATTTCATTCACTTTCAGAGACTTTTAGGTCACAGGGGTTGCTATATTTCCCCAGTATAAGCAGCCAGAGAAGTTTCTCCGAGCCTGACATGCTTCTGATTCAAATCACATTTCCTGTTTGAAATTCAGACGGCTTCTCTCGCTCATTAGTTCACTGTTCTATCTTTGTTCCGTTCTCCCTTGTTCCCAGTGTAAATGTCATACGTGTTTCCGAGTAACATTCATGCGAAAGAACTAAGTTATTGGCCAAAAAGATCCCGTCTGCACGCACACACCCATATGATACTGCGACATCTGACTCTATTAATAAAGCATGCTTGGATGGCGTGACTGGGATGAAAAGTCTCCCACAATAGTGATGAAATACCTTGTTCCTTCTGGCAGGTACGCAGTCATAGCATTGCTTTTCTGTCCTAATGGAAAAGCTCGCCACGGGCCCTGTGTCATTAGTTTAGAGAGGAATTATGCACTGTTGGGGCGCACTAAGCCGCTTTTCGGTCGGCACCGAGGTCACCCGGGAGCTTTAAGCTCCTATCAGTTTTTTAAAAACCCATTTTCAAGCATTCAGCTGCGTAATAATTCACTCGCCTGTGTTTATGAGGGAAAATCTGCTTTAGGGCTGGTGTGTAAGGGCCTCGGCGTCAGAGTGGTGTTACACAACACGACACTCAGAGAGGAAAATCAATACACACAGAACTCAGGCTTGCCTTGTTTCGTCTGTACAACTCTGTGTTCTGATTGGTCTCTCCATGATGAAGCACATAAAAGGATAAGGTCAGTTTCACTTAGGTATTTAACCAAATGTTTTGGCTCAAAAAAAATTTATATATGAAGCTTGTAGCTGGAAGTTGAAATCATCACATGTTTTGACTGAATTGTACAGAATCAGTTCCTAAATAATTGCAGAATAAATATATACTAATTATTGAGTTAACAAATTATTTTGGGGTGGTTTCATTTACCACTAGCTCTACCATTTTTAATGATAGCATGCAAATATTCATACAGCTATTTTGTGCTTGCATGAGTAACGCAGTTGTGTTGAAATTGCAAATACATGAAACATGTTTGTGTTTCCTCACCAGACTCTTCGAGACAAACAACCTTTCCTGCTCACAAACTGCGTTCTAAAATGAGAAACTGCATATTTTTGTCAACTGAATGAGCAAAAGCAAGGCAGATGGAGGGAACGACTGTTTATAGCTGCTATAACGTAAGCGAAAACAGTAACTAGCTGTGTCTCCACAACATTAAATGTGAATATAAATGTAACCAGACAAAAGTATGGCATGTTGTTTTTTTTTTTTACCAAAATAATGTAATCACTGAATATTGCAGTGGTATAAGAGAAATAAAACACTTCAGGATGTTGAAGTTATTTGGTTATTGAAAAATAATCAACTTCAGGGTGAAATCAGTAATTATTGTTTTTGACTTTCAATTAAATTAATAGCAGCAGGATGCTTATCTGCTAGCATACAGCATTCGGTATAGCTGATAAACAGTAACAAGTGTGCGTCAATCAGGCTGGAATGATTTGAGCGACACTTTCTTTGAGTTGACGAGGGCGCTGTGAGATTTATACAGAGCTGTGAAAAAGCTTTTTGCCGCTGTTATCCCATTAGACGCTTGTGCTCCCTCTGTCTACGTACTCAGCAGAGCAAGGAAAAAGGAGCGAAATGGCCCTGGATGTTAAAAATGCATCCAAAGCTTTCGTCCAATTAAATATTTAACCTCCTGTTCCTTTGCTGTATGAGACAGAAGCATGGAGCGCCGTCACTACAGCATGTTCGTCCAGCGTTGACAAGACAACTGACACACTTACTTAATTCTATTAAGAGGAACGGCACAGTTGTGCTCCGGCGCTAAGATCATGCAGCTCTAAACGCTTTATCGAATGTTAGTTGGTGTTTGTTCTCCTGCAGAGGGACACGCTGAGCTATCAAGCACCAAAGCAGATGATAAATGAGTTCGACGCTCATTTCTCCTCTATTGTCAATAGCCTCCCACGGCATGTGATTGCGATCACTCTAATCATCCCTGCATTAGCTGGATCTCGTTCACACACACACACACACACACACATACACACACACTTGCACTCTCACACTCACTCAGCCAACCAGCGTGAAGGAATATGAAATCTGACCTGCTGGCTCGTCTCTATTCACATGCACATTCACTGCTACTGTTTCTTAGCATTACAAATTAGCATTACGGTGGCAACAGTGATCAGACAATCAAAAGATACTTACAATGTGAAGTAAGGCCCGTTGACCCCGTGGGGCGGGGGGAATTGGTGACGATGGCTCATTAGGTAGTGAGGGTGCCAAAGTGAGGGGTCAAAGCCTTTGTCTGGAATAATGGGGGGCTGATTTGCTCAGGAGGCCTGTTGTGAGGTGGACACCAGCAGAGCGTGGCAGAATGGAAACACACACACATACACTCTCTTATCAGAGCCTGGAGAGTGTGAGTGTGTACAGCACTGATAAGGTAAAGGAGAAAGGGAGAATATTGCTGATCTGAAAACAGATTGGTGAAATCTGAACAATTTAAATGAGCTTTCTGCAACACCAGCAGCCGAAAGCGTTCGAAAATCTCTCAGCTTACGCTAGCACAAATTTCTACGTACACATTCAATGTCTTGCATTGTGTTCTCACTATTTCTGAAAGTGTGCAGTGTATTTTCATATGCAAACATTTCTGGACAATTAACCGATGCTGCATTCTATAAAACAAAGCCATTTATATGGTGTGATGTTGCATGTGTGATTTAATAAGCTTACTTGGTACTGTTTTTTACTTTTCAGGTTTTAGCACTGTTATGATGAAATGTAGCCCTGTGGGAAGATTTCGGTAAACAATACAGCGCTGTGTGACAAGTATGACAACATTAATGGGACAAAAACTGAACTGTACACCGTAAAAGATGATAGGCCCATTAGCTTATTTTTTTCTCTTCAGCTTATGACAGCTTTTGGATATTGAACTCAAGTTTATAAGGTTTCAAAAATAAAACTTACATTGTACCAGTGCATAAAGTAAACCAGTTCACCCGTACACGATCATTTTTCTATTAGTTCTTTGAATAACCTATGATTTTGCTCGCTGACACATCTTACGAAGTCCCACTACTCCAGACTATTTAGCTAATAATAACACATTCAGAATATTTTGCATATACTTTTCAAACTTATTGGAAATCCACTGCATATAGAAACTATATAACAAATTGAAGCTTAACTGCTACTCCTTAATGCTCAGAAACATGTCTATAGTGTGAACCGGTTTCAGTGAAGCCAGATGTCGTAACATTGCCTCAGAATGAGAATAAGTGTTGTGACACAAGTGGATCATAATTATCTTCAAGGATTTTACTTTAAAACACCCCAAAATTATGGACATTTTAATATTTCTGAACTGCATTTCTGTCATGCTAAAACTGGTAGCATACCAAGATAAAAAGCTAAAGAAATCATCTAAAGAAATGATTTGCATTTGTCTATAAGTTTCTAAGTCATCTATTGTTGAATACATTATACTTCTCAAGCCTATTAAATATATAGGAGCACACCGTGAGCATGTCAATTATTTAAGACATTATGTTTGATAAGTTTACACTCACTTTTCACAACATCAGCTATTTTAGTTACTCTTTCATTCAATGTATTTTTTTCCACTTTAAGCACTTAAATGTTCTATATTTATAGAAGCAGGGGACACATTCTGTAAAATGAGAGTAGTGAGGAAAAAAGTTTACAAGGGAGAAAGGCATTGGAATGCAGTAGCACAAAACATTAGCTTCCGCTAGCATAACTTTGCTTGAGGTGAACATTAACCTTGCAGGTAAATGAACTTTGTAAAGGCAGGCCAATTTCTGTTTTCTGAATGTTTTCTTTTCACTTCTGACTTAGGTTTGGGGGAAAACAAACCTTTTCTAGCTAACTGCTGCCACTATGATTTCTGACGCTAGTCACTGTTAGCACTATGGTATTATGTTACCTCACAGATGCAGGTAAAGTCTATGTAAACACATGGCTGCTTGTTTACAAACAGGCTAATGCGAATGTCATGACATACATTATTGATATTTTCCTAAAGCGGAAGTTTATGACGGCAGGTTTACGTCGTCTTGCGTAAGTATTCACCCCCCTTGAACATAGTCTAGTGTTAAAGCCTGGAATTGAAATGGATCTTATGGTTGATAAAATAGTCTTCTGGCTTTTATCAGCTTTGCACATTTGTATCCTGATATCTTTGCGCGTTATTTATTTATTTATTTGTAAATACTAGCTATATAATTATTTGTTAAATGCACTACGAAATAAAACTGAATAAGTAACTTGACTATAAACAATATATTGGAAATTCCTGTTGTATAACAGGAAGAAACCTCGCTGTCATGTGAGAAAATCTTTGGTGTGGTAACAGTAACTCCACATTACTAGTCCACATCACATTACCGTAGCTGAATTTAAATAATTTATATTTCTTGTGCTCTTCAGTGTATTTATATTGAGATGATGTGACACTTGAACTGCACGCAGGTGGACGCCGTTCAACTAATGAGCTTATGGGATTTGCGGTGGCTAAGGGTTTCACAGCAAGAAGTTATTTTTTTCTTTGTTGATTTTTCTCCACACTTTTTCCACATTATTACAGGCTCTTCGGCGTATATTCATGACATATAATCCCAATTAAGCCCAGGCTGTAACACAAAATGTGGAAAATATACAAGGGAGGATAAATACTTATGCAAGTCACTGTCAACTGTCTGGTTAATATGGTCATTTGAAGCCTGAGTCTGTTGTGAGAGCCGTATCGGTGTTATATATTAAGTCATCATCACAGCTACACAGACACGCTGATTCTCCTATTGCTTCCCCCCCCCCACTATTCATTCTGTTCACTGGAGCTGTACACGATTTATACACATAAAGGCCCATTGTGGAGTTTTATATGACTGAGCTGTACTGCTTCATGTAGGTGGTGCTGTAGAATGTGCCTCATCAGCCCCTGTACGCCTGGATGGCTTTATAGACTCTTCTGTCAACAACAGATTAGCTATTAAGGTCATATTTTTCCACTTAGGTGTGGGTGTCCATGCATGTGGGCATGATTGTGTTTTTAAAATGCCATTGCCATGCACGACCGTTTTTACTACCCTGGCCTCTGGTTTTCCCAGCAGCACAGTACAAGTGAATTAAACTGTATGTAATGTGGCCATTGATGTATCGGCAGTTCTAATCATCACCTCAGCAATTGTTTGCAATCGAGCCACGGGTCATGGGTCCGCATGATGCATGTAGTGAAAATAATTCATTACTCAGCAGTAGAGTAGCGTGCTCTAAAGAGCTGTATTCAGCTGTTCTCCGTTCCTGCAGGGATTTCCAGGAACACGGATTTATTTTGAAGCCTCTAAATAAATTTACATCCGAACAGGCTTCCGACACCTGCGGGGGATGGAGAGGAATGTGGCAGTTTTTCGTAAAAGTTGCTTATCCTAAACTTGCCTCGCAGCCCCACGTTGGCCAATAAAGACGTGTGGAGGAGGAAAGCAGTGGAAGCTGAGACTGGATGACACCCTGTCTTCAAAAGTGATAATCATAGCACATTGTTATAACACAGGCACAATCTATTATTTTAAATGATACTTTTCAGGGCGAAGTGGTTTACGCAAGACGCATGCAGCTTCGACATATTTTAAACTAAATGGAAAAATATCCACATTACATTTTATTAAAATAGATTAGAACACAGCAATGTTGAAATCTCAAACCTGATGTCAGACGGTTGGTTCAGAGGACTTTGTGGTTTCTCTGTGTGTGTTTTTTGTCTTATTAAACTCTTTATAGCTTCTCTAACTTTTATACATGATAACTAGTGTGACTCATGGACATCATTCAACTATAAGCTTCTTTGTAGCATTGTCCATTGTTGAACACATTACAAATAAGACTGAATAAGTAATGTAATTATAAATGGGTACAAAGTAAGGCGATATATTTTATGTTGTCGCTGTTATGGGAGAAACTCTTTTGTGTGGTAACAGTAACTCCACATTACTTTTCCATACCGCATTATCAAAGCATTATTTTCCTATGACAGCATATACCCAGTGCTTTACTCTATAATCAACAGGTTGGTCAGTTAGAGCTGCATTTTGTTTTCATGTCAGCAGAGTGGAGCTGTTTACCTGGAGTCAGTGTGTAGGGACTTGCTCTATTTTGACATAAGATTTTTTCATTCCTGTAAAAATCCTAACATTGGACAAGTTGAGGAGGAGTCATACAAGTGCTCAGCCTTAATCAGTTCAAAATAATCAAATAATGCTTTAAAGATAAATGTTTCCAATTAGACATTATGATCCCGTATAAAAACAAGAGCGTCGTCAACAATAAAATGTACTACTTTACTGTTTCCCACATGATGTCGTGCTGTTTACTACCTGCCCCCTTGACCGCTAGATCCTCCTACTGTTCTGAAATACCAGGAAAGCTCAGGGCTTTCTGAAGCTCATCTCAGTCAGCCCTCAGAAGTAGTTCTATATATTTAACAAGCCCTTAAGCAGTGGGATGAGTCCTAAAAAGAAACAGTAGCTCCTGCACTGGAAGCAGTCTGTTTCTTAAGCTTTCATTATCTTTCGTCTCTTCTTCGTCTCACCTCGTCTTTGACACTTCATCTGATTATTAGTTTTGAGTCTAATAATGTGCGAACGTATCTGTCACCAGAGCTGAGAAACATCTTTTTATGTGACATTAAAATATGACGTCAGTGTTAGCACGTGCATGATAGCATGGCTGGTTACACATTGGATGATTTTATGCTCGATTTTGGGCATGATTTGCCACCTCAGGTGATCGTAGGGGTGTGTTTTCCTTCTAAAGTCACGTTTTATCATGCACGTTTTTGTGAAATTTTGTGTCCATGGAATTGCCAATGTGAAATCATTACTACAAACAGCAGGGGTACGATCTCCCGGTCTGGTCGAATCACTTAGCGTGTGCAATTGGAGGGTTGAAACTGTCAGTGAACTCACTGAGGAAAGTGCAGATAGCCAATTTTGCTCTCTTGACTCTCAGTCATGGATGATTGTCCCAGAATATTTTCAATTCATAAAATTAGGATTTTTAATTTCTTACTACTCCTTAACTTTTCTCCCTCGCTTGCATTTTGAATGCTTTCAGAATATTCCAGCACCTCAATGCTGCCTCAAAATTTTTTATTTAAACAAGAAAGTTCCAGAAAATAAATAAATATATTTAGCAAAATAATACATTTAAATTAAAAAAGGAAAATAAAATAATAAAATAAATAAAAAATAAATGAAATAAAATTGAACTTATCACTGATCATCGATCGCACATCCAGCAAACAGAATTATAGGGAGCAAAACATGGTACTCCTTAAAATTTGTCAAGACTAAGATAACAGATAACTGTCTTTGTACTAAAGGTGCTCTCAAGAAAACAGATTCCTTGGGGTTCTATATCGACCCCTGGGGTTCTGCTGAATAGAACATTTTTTCCACAAAACGGTTCTAGCTTGAATCCTTGGAGAGCAATGGACCTTTTATATCAAAACTGCTCTATAAATCTAAGAATGTGTAAGAAATCCGTGCCATTGCTTTTTATTTAATCTCTATGTAGATGAAATAAGAGATGTTTTGAAATGGCATGCTTATGAATAACATATTTTAGACAAGAGCAAATAGTTTATCAAATTTGTGAAAGAATTTAAATTGATTAAGAAATTAAAATGATAGAAAGACTGAAATGAGAGGGAGGAGTTTTTCTGTTATCAATACTGTATGCCATTTTTTGTTAGCTTTTTTTTGTTGAAATAAATTTATATTGTGTCTACTTATAGATAATAATAATAATAATAATAATAATAATAATAATAATAATAATAATAATAATAACAGTAATAATAATAATAATAATAATAAATAGCCCCTAAATTAATCTAAAAAAGAATAATCTAACTTGTATTCAAAGAACTCCATTGGATTGCTTTGGGTAATCAATTCAATATTGTTTTATATAAAGATCCATTTTGGGCTTCCATACACTCTGAAAAATAAATAGCTCTTTTCCAGGGTGTGTAGTTCTATGAAGAACCTTTAAACATGGATGCTTTCAGTGCTCAAATGTTTCTTGTAGTCGAAAATGGTTATTTAGTCTTGATGGCACTAAGAAAAATGGGGTTCTTTTAGAACCATTTACTGAAAGGTTTTTCTATGGTATCATTGCGAAAACTAGATAGATAGATAGATAGATAGATAGATAGATAGATAGATAGATAGATAGATAGATAGATAGATAGATAGATAGATAGATAGATAGATAGATAGATAGATAGATAGATAGATAGATAGATAGATAGATAGATAGATTACCATTTGTTTTAAGACAGTGTGTTTTGGGACTGGGATCCCTCAGAACAAATTGTAGGTATAGTGGAATTAAAAATTGAAAAATAAAAACAATAGTTATAGGAGCAGGCAGGATTGGGATACACCTCTACTTTGCTCTGCCTCCTGAACGTGACTGACTTCCTCTAATGATGCTTATCTTATCTGCTTCCTCTAATGATGCAGGCGATGTCATTCTGAGTGGATCATGGGATTGGGATAGCACTTGGAATTGCTGATGCGTGTAGTATCATAGAATATGTTGAATATTATGATCTATCTATCTATCTATCTATCTATCTATCTATCTATCTATCTATCTATCTATCTATCTATCTATCTATCTATCTATCTATCTATCTATCTATCTATCTATCTATACACTATATTGCCAAAAGTATTCGCTCACCCATCCAAATAATCAGAATCAGGTGTTCCAATCACTTCCATGGCCACAGGTGTATAAAATCAAGCACCTAGGCATGCAGACTGTTTTTACAAACATTTGTGAAAGAATGGGTCGCTCTCAGGAGCTCAGTGAATTCCAGCGTGGAACTGTGATAGGATGCCACCTGTGCAACAAATCCAGTCGTGAAATTTCCTCGCTCCTAAATATTCCACAGTCAACTGTCAGCTGTATTATAAGAACGTGGAAGAGTTTGGGAACAACAGCAACTCAGCCGCGAAGTGGTAGGCCACATAAACTGATGGAGCGGGGTCAGCGGATGCTGAGGCGCATAGTGCGAAGAGGTCGCCAACTTTCTGCAGAGTCAATCGCTACAGACCTCCAAACTTCATGTGGCCTTCAGATTAGCTCAAGAACAGTGCGCAGAGAGCTTCATGGAATGGGTTTCCATGGCCGAGCAGCTGCATCCAAGCCATACATCACCAAGTGCAATGCAAAGCGTCGGATGCAGTGGTGTAAAGCACGCCGCCACTGGACTCTAGAGCAGTGGAGACGCGTTCTCTGGAGTGACGAATCGCGCTTCTCCATCTGGCAATCTGATGGACGAGTCTGGGTTTGGCGGTTGCCAGGAGAACGGTACTTGTCTGACTGCATTGTGCCAAGTGTAAAGTTTGGTGGAGGGGGGATTATGGTGTGGGGTTGTTTTTCAGGAGCTGGGCTTGGCCCCTTAGTTCCAGTGAAAGGAACTCTGAATGCTTCAGCATACCAAGACATTTTGGACAATTCCATGCTCCCAACTTTGTGGGAACAGTTTGGAGCTGGCCCCTTCCTCTTCCAACATGACTGTGCACCAGTGCACAAAGCAAGGTCCGTAAAGACATGGATGACAGAGTCTGGTGTGGATGAACTTGACTGGCCTGCACAGAGTCCTGACCTCAACCCGATAGAACACCTTTGGGATGAATTAGAGCGGAGACTGAGAGCCAACATCAGTGTGTGACCTCACAAATGCGCTTCTGGAAGAATGGTCAAAAATTCCCATAAACACACTCCTAAACCTTGTGGACAGCCTTCCCAGAAGAGTTGAAGCTGTTATAGCTGCAAAGGGTGGACCGACGTCATATTGAACCCTATGGATTAGGAATGGGATGTTACTTAAGTTCATATGCGAGTCAAGGCAGGTGAGCGAATACTTTTGGCAATATAGTGTATAGTGTATATGTGTATATATATATATATATATATATATATATATATATATATATATATATGCCTAGTACTAAGTAAACCATCATGTCTTGACCTCAGCTACCATTTTCTGCATGATGAATTACAGCATGGCCCAAATCTTCGAAGCAGTAAGATTTACTGCTGACTAAGGACCAAACTGGCAGAGAGGGAGAGAGAGAGTGGGCGCTGGAAACGGAGTGTTAAATTTTCAGAAAGGTCAGTGAGGTCAGAGGTGCCATGTGTGACAGCTGCTTTTGTCCGAAGTAGTGGCCAGAGAGAGAGAGAGAGAGAGAGAAGGATGGAGGGGGGGTGTTTGGGGGTAATTTAGTCAATAGTTTCACTAGGTAGGAGTGTAGACATGACATTTAGAAAACAGAATGCTTTGTCTTTTTTGTCCTGTAAACTGTTACAAATTGCTGAAACTGGAGACTCCTTCCATGGTAAATATATGTCTTTTTGCAGACGTTCATTTATAACCTTCGTAATGTATTAGAGTGAATTAAGTCTGGCTTTACTAGATAGTTAGTGTATACTGTGTATTCTGTGTATACTGTATACTACTACGAAGGCTTTACTGTATAGTTTATTAATGTAGTTAAGTAGTTAAGTGCATTACAGCCCAGTTTAAGGGACAAATGTGGCGCCACAATACTTATACTCTCCTGATTAAAGTTTTTAGATGTTGTGCATTGACATAAAGTCAGCAAGTTTTTGCCTAATGTTTTGGCTATGAGAGCGTTTAGTTCTGATATGGTTGTATTTCATCCATGTCTGCTACTTAATTCATCTAGGATAAATTGCTTTACTGGTAAATTGCGCCTAAGATGATGTGTATAGTGGGATTGAGGTTTAAACGTACCATACATGCCAGTACTAGTAACTGGTCCATCAAAAAGTTTTGCCCTAAAAATTTAGAATATCAGGAATAGTAACTATGAAGCTAATACAAGCCATTATATTACAAGACATAAATGGTATATTCAGTTGGAACAAATTTGATGCCTCATTCTCTACATAATTATGTGGTGCCACCCATTAGTGTCCTCTTTCACACACTTTACTGGACATTCCAGTGGCTACCGGCTACATATTATTCAAAACATATGATTCAGTCTTAACAAATATAGGTTTGTGGTGATTATTTTAAAGCGTCCATGTGCAATTTTAATATCTTGACATATCACAAGACCAAAAGGCATGTTTTTAGCTGAAGGATTTCAGTGTGAAATGCCTGATCCTGATTGTAGTGGGTGGGGACTGTTATATTTTTGGGTAGAGTGTTTTCCCACACACATATGCAGAACACATATGCAGTGAGCTCACTGCTGGCCTACGAGTGTTTGTGGGAGTACATGAGGATTTTAAATAGAATCCCCAAGCTTATTCCAGCTCGGTGGACACAGAAAAAAACGTGGGAGTCGTGCGTGTGTGTGTGTGTGTGTGTGTGGTGGACAAGGTTGCTGTTTAAACTGCATCAGATATTGATAGGCTCACACACGCACGGTTCTCTGTAGACTAATATTAGGAAGGTGAAATGTGGTGAAAATTGTAAAAGTGATGAAACGAAGTTAGCACATTCAGCATGTGCTTGTGTGTCGGTATTAATCTGCCTCTATAAATTATTCAGGATCCATTTTGCTCACAGTCAGTGGGCTCTGAGCAGAGCAGCGAGCTGAACAGCTTCCCTGTGTCCTGCCACTCAGTCTACCTGCTTTTATTGGGTTCACTTTAGAGTCAGTCGTGTATGTGTACACGTATTCAGCTCTATAAAGACCAAAAAGGACCAAAGGTCCTTAAAATCATCTGGTCCTCACAAAAATGACAGTAGTTTCTCAGCTTTTATGTCAAGAAGTGCGTGAGGCTGAAAATGTTTCAGAAATATCCAGTGTGTAGCGCAGGCCTGTTCTTCAGTTGCTGGGAAACCTTATACCGTATTGATTAGGCTAATTATGAATGGTGAGCTATTGAAACTAACAATGTTGTATAGGCTAAAACATGTTCAGGTTACTGCTTCAGAATGAAGTGATCACGATTCTGACCTTGAGTTAGTGTGTCAAAGTCTTCACGACATTTGGTCTTTACCTGCCAGCATATGGCAAGATGGCACTCTTTGAACTCTCGCTTATCCACCTTGTGGGAGCTCTTTCAGTTTATAATCCTTACGGGCACAATCTATGACTTTGGCCACGTTTTCTTATCGGTGTGAAGCAGTCTTACAGCTTTCAAGCTCTGAACATGTTTCCTGTGAAAGCTATGGCTACTCAAATAAGTTTAGAATGTAGCACATTAAGTCAGAAATTTTGTCCATCATGGACCATGTTATGATGTAGGGTACTGGGAGGGGTTTCTCAGAGCTCCTTTGAAATTGTTGGGTATGTATGTATGTGCGGGAGGTTTATTGACAATACCACAACACAATCCAAAGCCACAGTTGTTAACATCGACAAAGGTCAAAACACTGTAGGCATGACATTTCGAAAACAAATGCTAGAAACGAAAGAGTAGGCAAGAATCAAGGCGAGGGCTGAAACACTTACTCAGGAAGGAGCAGAACTTACTCAGATGCTCAGGTGTGGAAAGACTTCACAGCAGTTTGATCCGTGCAGGTTTATTATATTCTGGGATAAAGGAAGTAATCAGGAAGTGTCTATTCAAGGAATGTCATGACCTTTGACATGGAGGTATAATGTAAAGTGATGTAAACGTAGACCCTATTTACACCGGGTATTGACATGCATCCTGGGTGATTCACAAGCTCTCAACTGGCGTTATGAATACATCTTCAGTGACCTTTTGTGATTGTTATTGCTAGGTGTGAACGTGGCCTCAAGACGTTTCAAGTGACCAAGTGTAAATTATGTCTATCGGCTTTTAGAGCAATATTTGCAGTCATGGATTGTGCTAGTGAGCAAAGGTGTGAGTTCCCATGCCAAGAGACTCATGGTAGAGATACTGAGAAAAGCCCCTAACCATGAGCTCTATGCTTGAGTTGGAGTTTGTATCATTTGATCCAGTAACAGCACATTCCCACAGCAATGGTATGGCTTGATTCTATCAAACCTCTGCGCATTTGCGTTCATCTTATGCTAACACAAATGCACATGGAGAACATCCTACAGGTAGTTTGAGGTTGGGTGCTCTTCATGGTGTGCTTCATGGTCCAGCTTTCACATTACTAATGGTTCATGCTCTGTTTCAGACTAAACTGCCAGTGTGAAAGCCTCTTAAACCACTTTATATCCACCAGATGATTAAATAAAACATTTTTAATTACAATAATGGTACATAATTAAGTGATTAAATCTTAATACACTGATCAGGAGTTTTCATGGTTCTGACCTTGCGTCAAAGTCATTCTTGTATCTTCACAACATTTGGTCTTTACCTGCAAGCATATGGCAAGATGACGCTCTTGTGGGAGCTCTTTTCAGTTTCTAATCCTTACGGGCACAATCAATGACTTTGGTCACGTTTCCTTATCGGTGTGGAGCAGTGTTACAGCTTTAAAGCTCTAAACACGCTGCTTGTGGTTTGAATGGAGGAGAACAGCGAGGGAGGGCTCCATTAGAAGAGTGTTAAAACTCAATAATCTCCGTATCTGAGTGGCCCATGCCCACCGGCTACACACACCCAAGCAGCGTAATTAACTCTAAACAGCCCTTATGACTGCATAGATCTCTTTAAATGAAGGAGGTAATGGCAATTGGGTGCTGATCTAATTTAGCCACTGGGAGCTGGTCAAGCAGCATTTGGAGGAAGGAGGAAGAACTGAGCGAAAGGCATAAATAGAAAATGTGGGTTTTTAAATAAATAAAAAAAAAACTGGAAGCTGTTGTGCTCGAAAACTAAGATATATACGCTAACCTCCTTGTAATATTTCCACTTAGAATGACAATAAAACCAATAAAAAATTTCATTTTCCTTAGTAGAGCGGAGTTAAATAGGGACAGAGTGGAACAGAGAATCTGTAATTAAGTGCTACTGAACACAAACATATTTCGTTGGGCCTTGACACATCTGCTGAGATTGCATTTCCTGGCCTTTGTTGTAAAAAAAAAAAAAAAACCCTTCAATATAACACCTACTCACTGAGATGTTACCTGTTTTACGCTGACATGATGCTGGTGCTGATTCAGAGAACCAGTGAATGTTTTCTGCATTTTCACCTGTTTTAATAGAAATCCGTTGGAGTTTCCTAATGCTCAGTCTAACAATGAGAACAATCCTGGATTCTTCTAGAAGCTTCATCGTGGTGTCCGTCTTTACAACTCCATGAAAGCATGCTCAGCATTTGCGGATGTCTAAAGGCCCCCAGTAGTTGCGTTTTAAAACAGAGAGTCTCGTTTATATCGCAGTCGTCTACACTTTGAGGATTGTATGGGGTTTCCTGGTCTATAGAGTTCCTACAGGTTTATTTAAAATATAATGGCTCCATATGCACAGACAGCTGTTGTGTGCACTAATCACTGACAACATAGCACGTTTAATTCAAAGCTGTTTTCCTTCGCTCTCTCAGCGTAGCACTTTGTTATTAGCGCCGATGCTGTGGGCAGATGTAAAGATCTAATGAGGCATGAAAAGATGGTTATGTTCATTAACCTGGGGGTCGTTCCTGAAAAGAGCACAGCCCATTACCTAATGACACCGCTGTTGTTCAGCTTGCTGGAGTGTGTGTGTGTGTGTGTGTGTCCTTCTATCTGGTGAGTGAAGCAATGCCCTCGTGGAACAGCTGCAAATAGCACGGTCTAATTCGGGGGAAAATCGCAAGGCAAGTTCACTCCACAGTTGTAATTTGCTGGCATACGTATTCGCACACTCCCACGCACACACGTTTCAAACATGCGCTAGATCTGGTGTGGGAGGAGGGTGTGAAACAGCTCATGTGGAAAAGGAAGTAGTTATGGAGAGACAGAAGCTGTGTTTGTCTTTTCTGTATTGTGTGTTTTATACTATCTATCTATCTATCTATCTATCTATCTGTCTGTCTGTCTGTCTGTCTGTCTGTCTGTCTGTCTGTCTGTCTATCTATCTATCTATCTATCTATCTATTAGTGACGCTGACCATGTTTCTTAATGCCAGACTGGTTTGATGCTGATCTTGTATGTTCTTCGTGCACAACACTCTCTGGAGTTTATAGAAAATGGAAGAATGGTGCAAAAAAACCAAAAACATCCATCAGTCCTGCGTGTGAAATTGCATGGATGGAAGTGTTGATGAATGAGAGATGTCAGAGAAGAATCTACAGACAGCTTTTATCTGATATGAGGGCTATGTTTTCACAAATAACCAATCTTTACAGCAGAGTCGAGCTGAAAAGCATCTCAGAAGGAACAGCAGGTTGAACTTGTTTCAGCCAAGAACAGGAATCTAGGCAACTACTGTCCAGTCCATGCCAGCTAATTCAATTCAGTTTATTTGTATAGTGCTTTTAACAATGGACATTGTCTACAAAAATTATAAAGTTTAAAAATTAATTGACTCTAACATTTATACCTAATGAGCAAGCCCTAGGCGGTAGGAAAAAGGCAAGGAAAAACTCCCTGAGATGTTACGAAGAAGAAACCAGAAGGGAACTCATTCTCATTTGGATGTCACTGGACAGTAAATGATGTAAATGTAAATAATGTCCTTTCTTCAACGAATCAAAATCGAAAAACTGATGTGTGTGGTGCCGCAGCCGGTGGGATTCAGAGCTAGTTGCACAAAATATAGCTACAGTATTGAGGTGTGTTGCATCACGGCTTAAATATACACACCAAATAAATGTTTTTATTCCTTTCCTGGGTGTTGAATGACAGAATGTTAAATGCAAAGGCCTAAAACAAAATAAAAAACGAAAAGCCTGGATGGATAATTCTCGGCCCGGGTGCCAGACCCTGAGCTGATGATCTGAAAATCCATTACGACTGAAGTGACAGATTTCTGATATACCTGCAAAAAGCACCTTTGCATCTTTTTTGACTTAGTCATCAAAATCAGCCTTTACTTTTAACTAAATCAGAGTAGCTTAGAATGCCATGACAGAAAGAAAGGAGTTAAAAAGGCTTTCTTTTAACGGGAGCAATTTTTCAGCAGTGCGGGTTAATTGTCAAGGGATTTCCTCCATTGATCAGGTCGATCAGCCATGGCGGGTCACTAACCATCTGGGTTTAAGTGAATTATTGATTGATAAATTCAAAGAGAGACTGATTCATGATTTGAGACCAGACCTTGTAAAAAATGAATTATCTCTGTGCACAAGCCCCACATAAGGCAGAGTAAATAGAACAAAGGGGCTCCCTCTCTTTCCACCCATAACACCTTTAGGGCAGTAGACAAGCCGGTCCCTCTTTTCTCCTCGGCTTCTGATGCCGTTCCATCACTCTGGCCCTGTAATCACACTTGATTGAGCTGTTTGTGCTCAAACAGGGGCGTTTGCTGAGCAATTAAGGGCAGAGTAGGAGATAAAATAACACAACCCCCCTGCGGACTCCCTGTCGTCTATGGGAATATATCGCCTTCCTCCCCCAGCTGAGAACAGATCTGCGCTTTCCTCCTACTGAGACACAGTTCATCTTGTTCTTTCCGGCAACACAGTCAGATGTAATCAGAAGTTTTATTATTTTTTTTTTTTGCGAAGAAATACGCTTAAGCGCAGCTTTTATATAACAATCCTAGCTAGTGGGTGGATTGGAACAGTCACAGCGTTCACTTCAGTGCTTCATGTGAGGAATTTCTGGCGGTAAAAACTACAGGATTTGCTGGTATGCGACTCATATGTCGTGTTATTTAGTTCTGAGTTGAAAAAAAAAACGAAGCAGAAAAAATCAGATTAACTCCGATTTAAGGACTAAAACAGATTAGTGTTTTATTACAACACAATGCAGAGGATTTGTAGTTAGCTACAAGGTGGGGGGGGGGGGGGCTACAATGCCACCCTCTGTAAATGTATTTATTTACTGCTCCAAATATTTGGCCATGGAATAAACTGGAAGCTGTTTTTTTTCCAATGAAATATGAATCCTAACAAAAATACTGGGGTTATTATTTTTGTTTTTGTTTTCTACATGTGCGATATTTTCTAGCGAATTTATCTGCTCTCTATGAAACTCACTGGCAAGCGTTATCAAATAACAATCCAAATAGTCTGCCTCTAGATCTGTATACATTTCTGCATTTCTAACACGTTGCCAGTTCAATCGGAATAAAGTATGCATATCTGGTTACATCTTTACCAACTACCACAAAATGGGAAATGGGAATGGGAAAAATTTGGTCTTCCACCAAACCGTTCTCTCTCCCAACACAATATCATATGAAAGCTACCATCCAGAGAGGTTGAAGGTTAACATCGTCTTCTCCGGAGACATGAAGCTAGCCAGAAGAACCGTCTGCCCTCTTCCACATACATGACATACATCTCTGTGACTGACAGAGAGAATGACTTGTATCTTGCATTCTTGTTTTTGTTCATTGAAGCATTGTGCTCATTTCCTGTGACGTGTTTACAGAAGTAGTTCATGGCCGGTGGTTCATTCTCAGACTTCAACAAGACTCCATGGTAAAACTAAAATGAATCTCCTGGTTATGTAGTTACACTTTTGACCATATAGTACACAGTTACAGAAGTGAAATGATTTGTAATCACACACTCTGGTGTCATTCTTATGAAGACGAAGTTTTCCCTCACTGTCGTCACCTCTGGCTTGTTTTTTAGCGATAAATTATAATTCTAATTAAAATTTGTACTGATATTTAAATATAATGACCAGAAATAAAATTGAATTGAGTTGAACCAGCGCATCTACCTACGCTTTAGACCTACGCTTTCTATGTCATCTGTGCTACACTACTTATGATAAACAGGATCAGTACAGGATTTCACACTAGCTAATATATTCAATGTTATACTGTATGTTGTGTTGCAAGCTTGTATCTTGTGCGATTTGTATGAACTAAATCAATAAAAATAAGGTAAACCTTGATTGTTTGTTTTGTTGTTACCATAGTAACTTAGTCAGCCTTTACTGTGTATTTAGTCTGATCCTGTTCTCTAAGTAATCAATAGCAAGCAGGTTATAATGCATAGAAACATGGCAAGCCAACTGGAAATGCTGTATGGTATTGATGTTTTTTTCCACTTGTCCAATGAGAGACAGAGAGAGAGAGAGAGAGAGAGAGAGAGAGAGATAGATAGATAGATAGATAGATAGATAGATAGATAGATAGATAGATAGATAGATAGATAGATAGATCAGTAGTCCAACACCCTAACCACTGAGCTGCCACATCCCTTAACATTATGTGTATTATGTATAATGTATAATGAGATAATGTACAGTATATGTACAGACAGTATACATACAGTATTTAAAGAGATAAACTAGGGTAAGCAGTGAATTACACAGTTATAAACAATTACATTAATTTAATATAGTAGCTACGGCCAATCAGTAATTTGATTGAATATATAGACGAATTCTGAGACTCAAACCAGTGAGAAAGTGTGATGCACTGAGCACCAGCCTTCCCTCATGCACTGTGTAGTCTGTTTGAATTTGCCCCCTGGCGTATCCCCCCTCTCAGTGTGATTATTTTAGGCAGGTGAGCAAACTCCGGTGTGGTTCAGTTTGATTCGAAGTGATTCAAAAACTGCAGGAAGTGACTCAAATATGATATATTTTGGGTTGCATGTTGCTTTTTAGATATTTTTGCAGCTCTGAGCTGCTACACTGAACTGTGAGGAGCAAACACATTCAAAAGGGAAGCAGTAGATACTTGCCCGTCAGGGGCAAAAACAAGATCAAGGAGGTGGTTTGGACAAAGCAAGGCTCAGCCATTGCATTCGGGCTGTGCTGACCTTTGCGAGTTCCCCAGATGCGGGAATCTTGACTGCATAGTTTCTGATAGTGGGGACTACGTTCACGCTGTCCCCTTTCTCATTTAGGGTGGTGGTAACTCAAGAGGTTAAGGATCTGGGTTGTTGATTGGGGTTCAAGCCCCAGCACTGTCAGGCTGCCACCGTTGGGCCCTTGTTCGAGGCCCTCAGCTCCCCCTGCTCCAGGTGTGCTGCATCATGGCTGACCCTGTGCTCTGACCTCAACCCTCAAAGAATGGGATATGTGAAAAAGTTCACTACTTTATGGTGTTGGACTACTAATCAAGTCAATGATGAACTCCGAAACTACACTGACCTGTTAGTTCCTCAAGAGCTCTTGGTTGCACAGTTCTTAGTTACAATAAACAGTTGAAGAAAGAACATTATTTACATACATGGTTCATCTTAAGGTTTCTTCCTTCTTCTGCCTCAGGTTTGCTCATTAGGCATAAATGTTAAGGATAAATAGCAACTTCATATGTTTTTCTGCTTCTATACTTCTGTAAAGCTGCTTTGAGACCATTGTTTATGTCCATTGTTAAAAGCGCTATACAAATAAATTAAGTTGAAATGAATTAATCAGAAGGTTGTGAGAGCAAATCCCAGGATCACCAGGCTACCCTTGCTGGGTCGTTCTGGATGTCTGTCTGCCAAAAACTGTAAAAGTAAACTCCACCAAGGGACAGAGATGCAAAAAATATATGTTCTGTCTATTTGAATAATGGCTAGAATTCCCCAAATCTCTTTAATTAGGTATTTCCACTGTATTTAAACAAATTTGTATTGTCTGTGACTTTCCCTTGCTGTATTTCCAGCCAATAATTAAGAGTTTTATGATTATGTTTTGAGATATACATGATTCTCGACTTTTTTGCTGTGTTTAATTATCTGACTGAATCACAAACAAACCATACATATGGGTTTTGCTCTGATTTGGGACTAATAGGTGTGAAAGTGTTACTGCAATTTTTTAAGCTCTAGTTTAAAGCAAGTAAAGTTCATCTTCATGCTTTTTCATATTAGGGCACATATGAAATACAATAAAAGCGTCTGATATTCTGTATTTTGTACGAGTATTTCGGACAGTAATTCCCATGGATTTTTGATAGCTTATTCACGTAAACCACGTAGCTGGACGTCTTGCCATTTCTGAGGACGTGTCTGTTTTGCGTGACTGCACATACATTTCTGTGAAGCGAAAAGTCTCCCTTGGCTTAACCGCGTATTAATTCTACACAGCTTCGGTAAAAAAAAACGGGACAGATCCGCTGGAGTGTCTCGACAGATGTTACGAACAGGTGGAAGTTTTCTTTGCATAATATTTCTTTTTCCACTCTTCTAGGTTTGAAATACTCAAGGGGAGGATTCTGTTCCTAAACTTTCACTTGGGAGAAGAAGACTTCTGGTAAGGCTTAAAGGATGCAGCTGCAAAAACTGGTATACTTCGTAAAAGCTAATGATTGCATGCGCTAGCACAAAATATTATCCATCACTCATGATGTTTTTGGGTTTTTTTTTTTTTTTTTCAAAAATCTGATGAACTTTCAGTAGTAAACAAGCAACAGCCTGAAATTTGTAACCAGATGCTATCTATAAAGGGATGCATTAGCTGCATTCATAAAATATTGATTATCACACATTGTTTTGTTTTGTTTTTTTTTTAAATCCATGGTAATGGCTTTGGGTTTGTTTCCATTAAACCCTTCAGAGTCCACATTTCGCCTCTTTGCTCAGACGCTTTTATCATGCTCAGATTGGAATTCATGCTACATTTGCTTCGAGCTGCTTACAGTTTTCCTCTCGGCAGCGTACGATCTTGTAGAAGAGGATGAGTGGGTTTGATATATTTAGAGAAATCTGTCAAATACAAATACTGTAATGACATAATGACTCGTTCATTTCCTCAAAAGGAAGGAACATCCTTATGCTTTATGTATAGTTTAATGGCACATTTTACATATTTATTGTCGTGCCTAGGTTAAATCTTTAACATTTAGCTTATTGGGAGTTAATGCTGCAGTCAAAAGCAGGCACAGATCAGTGTACAGCTTGTACCTGGTATTTAAGTTTTTAGCTTTAATGTGCTGATAGCTTTAGGTTTAGGTGGTAATGGTGTGTTGCTGATAGATGCTAAAAAAGCTGCCTGGAATCCAGCAAACAGGACATTCACTAACATATCTAAGAAGGTTACCTAGTGCCGAGACTGAAGTGAGAAAAAAAAAAAGATATTTAATTTAAAATAACAATTAACCTCTGGTAATTGTGTTCCTCTGGTCATTTTTTTCATTTATGTGAACTTAACCCCTGTGAACTTCAAGAACCTAAGATAAGCAGTCAAAAGAAAGCAGGAATACCTTTTAACCAAGTCACTGCCAAGCATTACATATTGTTCACTCTCGACTCACATTATTTTCTTAATAATTTACTGGTCACAGTTGAAAAGAAAACAAACAAGACATATAGCGAGCTACAAAATCCACTGTGACGCCTGCTTTAAACATTAGTGAACATAATGGTTTACTCAGCTAGACAGAAAAGAAATTGGCTAAACATTAAATTAACATTAAAAGGAGATTATAGAAATTGTCTGAAAACCGTCTCTACTAAATATGTTATGAATGTTATGCAAAAAACGATCGCAAACTAGGACGAACTCTTAGGGCTGAAGATAATATTTAGTCAAAGCATAATGATTTGTAATATTTTATTATATCTGAGAAATTATTAATCTTTTTATTGTTACTACTACTACTACTACTACTAATAATAATGATAATAAAAATATTATTATTTTTATTATTAATTGTTATTATTAGACATGTAGATTTTTTGTCCAATTTAAGTGTTGGAATAGTGAATATTAGGTATTGATATTTACTATATTCAGAAATCAATGTTCATTAGCTAAACAGGAACCTAACTTAAGTCACATTAATTTTTATTTTTAACGCTTGCACAATGACAGGACAGTGTGGTCTTTATGGTGTTTTCCAGAGTTTGTGTGCTTAAGGATGGATTAGTTGGTGGTACCGTTTTGCAGACATGTTATAATGTAGGTAATTATGCTGGCTGGTGTTTGTTGTGGTCAGTATTAGCCTGTAACCCCTGGCTAGCCTTTGGCTCCAGAGAGGCTGATCGAGGACAAAAGGTTTTTAGGGAGGTGACAGAGGTATGGCTAGAGCTGTCGGGAGGTGTAAGGGGAGGTCAAGCACACAAAAGTGGGCCGGAGCGCTGAGACTAATGTGTAATGCACTCAGGAGGTAGTAGTGTGACCCCCACCGCCTCTGATCTGGGACTTGCTCAGTTTCCTGACGCGCCCACAGAGATTAGTCTGTATGTGGGGGAGAGAGAGTGTGAAGTGCTGAACGCGCACTTCACAGGACAGACTTGAACGAACTTAACACTTGTTTTCACACACCAAATCTCAAAACAGAATGTGGGATAAATACAGCGGCCATGGTCTAATGATTACTTATATTTACATCACATTACATTATATTTATACCACAGCGCTGTTGAATGCTGGAATCTGATTGGACAGAAGGTGTTTATTCGTTTTCTGTCCTGGGTATAGCTTTAACTAGAAAGTTTTCTGATGCTGGAAAGTCTACAGGAAGGAGGGCTTCACTGTTTGTGGGTTCTATGTAACATGTAATGCATTTTTGTCGCATTAATTTGAAGAAACAGAAAAAAAACAGGGGAATGCCAAGTCAAGCTTTGTTCTCAACTATATAAAACCAATGCAGGACACAATGAAATAAAACAGGACCCTGGTGCTACATAAAACGCAAAACTAAATACAACAAGAGAGAATTAAGAATTAAGTACTAACACAGTTCTGCATGAAGTGCAAGAGAGTGTAAGAGTATATGATTAGATAGAGTGATGAGTGTATTATATGATGAGTGAATTATAGCTGTTAGGACACAACTAATTACATGAACTGACTTGTTTCTTGGACATTTTTAACACTGGATGTGTTTAACAAATAACAAAAGTTAGTGTCGGCAAAAGTTATTGCTTTGGTGTAAGAGGAATGAAACACTTTATGGCATGTGCTGTTATAGGAAAATAATATTTTGCATAATAATAACATTTTAATATACTTTGCATCACATCACATCACTACTTGATTAATTTGCTTTAACAGTGAGGCTCATTGTGTATTATTACTTACTTAAAAGGCACAATATTATTATCATGGACACCCTAGTGAGAGAAGCTAGTGAGAGACTAGGGAAAGAAAAGTCACATAAAATGATATGCCTGATGTAATTTCATATGATAACATTAAAATGCATGATCTTGCCAAGGGTCCTGTAGATTAAAATGCCACCCTACAGGTACCTGGGGCGCTTGGTCGCTTAGTAGTTAACGGGGTTGACTCGCACCTCAGGGGATGGGGTCAGATTCCCGCCTCCATCTGTGTGCAGGTACTTTGGTTTCCTCCCCCAGTCTAAAGACATGCTGATATTGTAGGCTAATCTAAATTCTCCATAGTATGTGTGATATTGTCCTGGGTTGGCAGCCACTGGCAGTCCAGGGTGTCTCCTTCTTTGTGCCCTGAGTCCTCTGGGATAGACTTCAGGCTCCCTGTGACTTTGTGTAGGATAAACAGTACAGAAAGTGTGTATATGTATTTATAGATGTGCCGTAGGTGGGCCCATTAGTTGTTATCTCCTGTTAGCTGGCTCATCATCTCTGTGGGCCAGATGTATGCCTCAGTAGGTACAGTGCAAAACAAAGCATGACACAGCCGCAAAGCGTGCTCCCAGTGTGTCTGAAATCAACAATCAATTGACTGTATACTATCCTGCAAACAGCGCCTGGTGACCATCCATGAAATGCTGTGCGCGAGACGTAAATTGCAGATTTAGAGTGTGGAGTTGGTCAACCACAGAGCTGTCGAAAAGCTCAGGACTAAAGAGAAGAGGAAATGTGAGTACATTAATAAAGATAATGTTAATTAATCAATGTTAGTTAATTCATAATGAAGTTCTTTAATTAAACAAAGACTCGCATCACAACAAGTAAACAGTGTGGACGGTGTTAATTACAACAGATAGCATATGCAATTTGCTAATTTGCTTAATTGTTGTTGTGCATACAAAAGTTTCACTTTATATAATGAAATAAAAATGTCATTAATTTTTCTTGTGGTCCACCTTTTGAAAACTGTTCAATATCTTTTAGATTTATAGATTCGAGGGCATGTTGGTGTTCCTGATGAATGTGCTATTATCAGGGTTGCCAAATCTGCATGACAGAAACAACCCCGGTATTGAAAAATCCCATTTTCTGGTCTCATATTATTATAAACTGTATATCAGAAAATAAAAACAAGCCATGCTGGCAGTTTAAAAGCAGATTTTGCTATTAAACAACACACCTGGTAACTCTGGCTTAAGCAATACACATGGAGCTAATTTACACCTGGCAAAACTACCTGCTGATAATTTCCTAGTATTCAGAACAATGAATGGAACAGGCACTGATTTTCACTCTGCACTCCTTTTTGTGTGTATTTTAAACATATATTTTGTGATTAACACGCAGAGGTACAGATATACTGAATAAAAAGATATTTTGTGCAGAATCTGGCCTGATTATTCCTGAAAACAGGCACAAACAGACCATGTAACTATGAGGAATCTCAAAATCCCTCTAATCCAAATCTCTGATCCTCCTGCTTGGTGGCAGTAGGAATTAGCAGAAGGCTGTGTGGCTAATACTAAAATACCAAAACTTTCAGCAGCTACACGCTCAAAATAAATAGACAACGCAAATTAAAAAATGCGTCTAATTCATGGACACAAGTAGTAGGTGTGGACACCTGAACATCACTCCCATGTGTTAAAATATCTCACATGGCTGTACATGTTACATATTTTTGGCTATATAATGTATTTTAGACAGATTGGATCATTAAATCATCAACTCCTTTTCTATTTAATTTAACAGAAGTGTTTCTGGACAGTGTGTTTTTATTCCTGTGTCCAATGGTGCTAGTAAAATCTTTTTTCCTCACAACACTAAGGTGAATTAGTCACATATTCTCCCATCAATCATTTATTATTTATACAACAAAACCACTGGTAACATGCAAGGTAGTCTCTCTATTTAAGAATATAACAAATATTCTTTGATAAGACCTTGAAAAACACATGAATTACAAATTAAACATTATTATAACTAATTCGATCATTTTCTATAACCTTACTGTCCTTTTTGCTACCTTTAAAAAAAAGAGGTTAAAAATATTCATGATGAAACTTATTTTCAGTTTTAAAATATGTATTTTCATATGTTTCTTGAAATGTAATGTTAAAGTTCCACATTTGATATATATTGCTTGTATTCTACAGCTGTATTTTTTTTTAATTAAATGAATTAATTGAGATTTTAATTCCAACTAATTAGACAATGTTTAAAAACATTTATAGTTAAATATCAGTATTTAATATTAATATTTTAATTAAAAATATTATAATGACTATTTTAGCAGCTCTAATATGTCTAAATATTGTAAAATAATTGTTGTCTTGATGATATTGGTTATATATGTATTGGTGTTGTGTATATAGTGAATGATTTGACTTTGGAAGTAAAACATGGTTTCAACACCATTACTAAAATGTGTTACTATCATTTTGTCACATCCAGTAATCTCTAATCCAACACATGAAGGTCTTTGGTGATCTTGGTGACAGTTAGGATTAAAGGCCAGGAAGAAGGGAGCAACTCAAATAAGTCAGTATAGAGAGCAGAATACTGGTGGCCAGGGGCAGCAATATGAGCCTTGGGCCCCTGACAGGTTAATGCCCTGGGCCCTCCTTTATGGACTGTTTTCATTCTTTTGTCTAATTATCATTGTCAGTTCCTTTCATCGGAGAGCCTAGAAAATCCCACACCTCTTTATGGCACCCATGATGGTGTCTAGTGTAGAGCCACTGGAGATTTGTTTGTGTTTGAAGCACTATGAAAAGCAGGTGACGTTATTCATGGGCTGGTAGCGAAAAGCTTTCTGTTCACTCGAGTGATGTACTTCGGCACTGCACACTCCCACTCTTCTGACTAAGCTTTTGGAAATACTTCCTCTTCCATCTGCTCTGATGTGGCTGTAGGACTCCATAAATATATAATAGCACACTGCCAGCTTCTCTCTACATTCTTTTTTTTCTGTTTTAAATGAAATAAACTCTGCCCTGATTTTCTCAAATCCACTATAAATTTAGGTCACGTCTTTGTACGACTAACCTTAGGATATAGAGATCTGTACTGTTACCCTGCAGGAGATGATCGGATATACACTTCAGAATAAAGTCTTTTAAACCACCACAAAATGTTCATATTGAAAAGGATCAGGTAATGAGGTATCTGGAAACATTGATACTGTTAAAAAAACAACAAAAACCAAATAGTGTGCCAACAGCGAGTGTTGGAGACGCTGGCCTACTTTTGCCTTTATGCAGCAAGGGTGGGGAGAAGCCTGCTGGCTAATGATAGATGAGTATATTGATGGGCCATGAATGAGGAAGAGTTGAGTTTTCTTTTTTTGAGTTGAGGTGTCTCATGGGATATTCAAAAAGAATTCCATGTTAAATGATGCTACTGGAAGGTAAGAATGAGCTTATAGATCATTGGGAAATTCGAATACAGTGGAATGCCCTTGCTTATGAATTTTCGCCTTAATAAATTTTGGAAGAAATTTGCATCGGCATACAAAGAATTTCCGCCATTTTTCGCTAAGTTGCCGGGAGCCGTTCAAGACTTGTTTGCATCAGTGGAAAGCCAAGTGAAGCGAGTTTACAAATTTTTCCAGTCAGTGTAAGAGTCAACCCACGATACCAACGTTGCCTTTGGCATGTGTTTAAAAGCTCCATGATTTTTTTGCAGGTTTTTTTGTTGACAGGTTGGTGGTGTGGGTGGTCTGTTCTATTTTTACCACAAGCTTGGTGGCATGACTTTCTGTGAGGACCCTTGACATGGAACGCTTGCAAAAAAATGATTATAATGTAGGACATTGGTAATATTGGTAATATTTTTGGGTGGCTGGAATGGCAATAGTATTGGAATACAATTTTCGCCTTAAAAACCCGCCTCTAGAACGAATTAAATTCGTATGCCGAGGTTCCACTGTATCTGTGTGTGGGGATTGTGAGTATAACATTATAAGACAGAATGTGTGTTATAAGTATGACTGAGCTTATAGGTTGAACAGGATAGCAATGCTTCTATGGGGTTTTAATCACCATTTTCAAACTATCTGATCCATATACTCTTCTTAATCAAATCAGAGATCTGGACTGTCCCGTAAGTGCTGTGGCACATAATACTTTACATGTATTTGGCAAATATATTAGGTATACATTGAAAACATTTAATTTGGGTAAACATTATGACTGCTGGCCACTGGTATGTAGGCTAATAACTGATCAGTAATTCTGTCTATGTAGTTTTAATGATTTAGCTGTTGCTCATTTGTCTGCAGTAAGAACTTTACCCTCCTTACCATGGTCATGAGGATATACCATGACCATAGTAAAGGCAGAAATATATCTTGGATAGGACAACATTCCATCATAATGCACCACTCTAAAGAATAAGGGAAGATAAGGGAAACTGGAGAACATGAAGGAAAATCCCACGTGAATACATGAAGAATGTGCAACACACTTACATAGATAGTAACTGACAGCTGGAACCCTGGAGCCTGTGAGGTACCAACACTACCCATTGCAGATATCATGCTGCCCTTTAGTGGTGTAGCACTTACATTAATTGCAATGCTAATGAATACAATGACATTTTTCTTCACACGCAGGTAAAAGGGTTGAGAAAAAAACGGTAAAGGTCATTTATTTTCTGACCATTTTCTAGTTTGTTTGCTATAGGGAAGGGTGTGTCAGCTGGAAGTGTGCCTTTTATGTAGGTCGTAAAGGGTTTAACCTCAATCTTAGTTGATATGTTCTCCTCCTCTTTTGAGTGTGTGTGAATTTCTTAAGTAGCTCTCGTGGGACCCATAAGCTTGCCACAGGAAATGTAAGAACAAAAGACTGACGCCTACTCAGTAGAGTTTAACGACATTGGTATTGTGGTGAAGAGTTGCAGATGTTCCTGCTATCAGAGAAACATATCCAGTAATCTTCAGTGGCTTCCAAGCTGAGGGTTCAGAAGTACAGTATGTTCACATTGATAAAGCCACATTGTTTTATTGGTTTTTCTGTATTTTTTTGAGGAGCATAGGATTGACAACATGTCAGCAAGGACTGCAAGTGTGGTCACGCCAAGGGTAAAGTTCTGTAGGAGTTCAGATCTTGTTGGGCCTTGAAATGAGACTCTTAGAAATGAGACTCTGTTAGGTAAGGGTCATATCTAAAAGATCTGATTTTGATGACGTCAGTTACCTGTGTAGAAAAAGCATCCACACTCATTTTGCAACCCAACAGCTTTTACATCCTTTCAGTAATAGAGAGCGCAGGAGGAAGCATGTGTTTAAACTCATTAATCAGTTGACTAATTGAATCCAAGAATCATTAGCATTGCCTGTATCAGGGGTCAAAACATAAGTAGGCAACAATTTTTGAACAACAAACATAAAAACTAGAAACAAGGCCTGGACTTAAAGATATAAATAACATGTCAAGTCTTTGCAATGGACTATGACACGTTGTACGAGAGACAAATTATTCAAACACTAACACAGAACACTATTTGGCCAAAAGTATGTAGACACCTGACTATTGGTCAGGACCATTGTTGGTCTCATCATTGCTCTCACAACATCCACCACTCTATTGGGAAGGCTCTTGACTAGATTTTGGAGCATGGCTATGGGAATTTCTGCTTAATTACTCAGGTGAGGTTAGGCACTGATGTTGGTTCAGAAAGGCTTGGTGCACCGTCAGCATTCCAATTCATCCTGAAGGCCTTCCATGGGGTTGAGGTCAGGACTGTGTGCAGGCCATGTGATTTTGTCTACACCAACATCGGCAAACCACGTCTTCATGGAGCTTGCTTTCTGTGTAGGGGTATTGTCATAAGGTTTCGGCTAATTCCCTAAGGGAAATCTTAATTATACATCATACAAAGACATTCTAGCATACGTCCAACTCTGGGAAAAGCCTAAACATGAATGTGATGGTCAAACATCCACATACTTTTGGCCATTTATTGTACTTTGTTGGATCCCATTTCTTCTTGGATTGGCAATAGCATCATTGCTGCATTACTGAACAAACAAGCAATCATCGGAGCTGTCCCAGACGGCCATAGAGATTCGCCACTGGGGCAGATAAGCTGACCTTTCTCTGTGCCTCATTACGCAACACTGTGTTAGGTAACGGCTAGGCAATCTTAGCATTGTGTTCTAGACTATTCAGGTATCTAACGGCCTTCCTCATGTGCTAGCCAGCTCTTTGCCTGGACTGCATTCTCCCACATATAAACCTGTCTGCCTAATGAATAAATGTAAATGTACTTTAGCACCGTAAAGTTTCTTTGACCTTCAAGGCCAGAATTTCCTATTCATCCACTGACCACATTTTAAGAGCTTGTTAATGGAGGCATTGACTTGCAGCAAGCAACCTTCCTTTACGGCTTCGAGTAACATTAAACAAAACTGAAGCCTCTTAAACATCTACTGAGGCTTAAATTATATAAGGTCACACCATATATCTGTTTAGAGAGTCGACAGGTTATGGAGGGATATACTTTGTATTTTTTTTTTGTATATTGTTGTATTTTCCCTTCTATGTCGAGAGATATCGACTGCCTTTTGGGTAGCTGATATGAAGCAGGGTGTTCTTTATCTTTCTTGATTTGCTGGGGCTAAGACAGAAGGAGACACAGTAGGGTATTGCAATTGAGGTGCAAAGGTCAGATCTATACATGTTTAGACATATGGGAAGGACTTCGGCAGGGAGTTAAGAAGAAAAAGTAATTTGGTTGCGTGACCTTTAATTTAATCGCAGTAAAGTGTGTATGAAGGGCAGTGGGAAAAAGAACACAGCTGATAACTTTCACTGCCTGCTGAATAGCTTCCTGTTTGCACACACATACACATGAATGAGCACAAGTTGCCATGGGGATGGGAATGTGTGGCGCCGGGCACGTACTGTGTCCGCTGATCTCGGGTCACTGATAATCTCACCCCAAACACAGCGACAAATAAAAACCTCACATATTTCTTTCATCTTCTTGCTTTATGATACAATAGCGAGCGCAGTAGTGAATAATACCCTGATGGATGATTAAAACTGCGATTCAAGTGGGTGTAAGAGTGTATTTAGGTGTGTTAGATCTTTTCTAATTAATCTAAGTGTAGTTTATCAGCCAAGACATATTTGCGATCTGTTAGTGAATATATGGACAGTGATCTTGTGCTGATTTGAAAATATGGAATTGAAAACTATGGAATTTATTAATACATCCCCCTTTAAACATGGCTTTTGATTGTCTGCCTCCATAGAAGGCAGGCAACCTTTTCATCAAATCTTAATTTGCTTTTTATTAATCTGATCTAAATAACAAGCTAAGCAAATATTTAGTTAACTGACACGAGCTAGGAGTTACCCTAGTAAGTTGCTTGAGCTTTATGTATAGAAAACCACAAATGGTAATCATCTAGCAAGCATTTCCTCTTTAAAAAAGTCACATATGAACTCATCCTAAGCAAGTTTAGTCTCATTGGAGATGGGGGTGGATGAAATTACCAAAAGATCCAGCAGTGGTGTGTGTGTGTGTGTGTGTGTCCAAGTAGAAGAGAAACCAGAGGTTTCTGCTTAGAGCTGTAAGCTTAGCGATGCAAACTAGCATTAAAGTTCAGGTAAATAAGATAACTGTTTTCAGTTGAAGTGTTTCTGCATGTGTGTGTGAGAGAGAACCTAATCCTCCTTCACTGGAACTAAATGATATCTTCACACACACCTTTGACTTTAAGCCAGAATGAATAATGTTTCCCTTCCTCAGTGTTCAAAGTGTTTAAGGTTTTAAAAGAGTTCTCCTCAAGGCTTTGCGTTTGCGATGCACCACTTGGTTTTGCCACTGTGTTTGTGTTGTGTTTACGAGAGCAGAGGGCTGCACCGTGTGAGGCGTCACTTTCACACAATCCGGAAAGGTCTGGCAAGCAAAGCTGTGGAAATGTGGATCGCCAGCTGCTGTCCATCCCAGGAGTGTAGGGAGACTGTGTGTGTGTGTGTGGTTGTGTGTGTGTAGCTTAAACAGGTGCTGGTGAAACTCAATCCTCACTACACAACACCCACACTCCCCCTACTCTCTCTCTCTCTCTCTCTCTCTCTCTCTCTCCCTATCTCTCTCACTCTCTCTCTCTCTCTCTCTCTTTCCCTGGAGCCCTTCAGAACAGGAGTAGCTCTCTGTCTGCCACCCCAGCCTATTATTCCAGCCACTGTTGTGATCTTTAACCCCTTTAACAGGGAAAGAACAAAAGGTTCTAACCTATAAGCTCTCAGTTTGCCAGGGGTTTTATCTGGGGCAGAGAGTAAAAACGAACGTCATGAAATACCAGGACTGAGCATGTGTCTCTATCAACTTTTTAGTCTCAAAATCATTTATGACAGCAGAAAAACAAACAAACAAACAATAACAACCTTTGTCCACAGAATAGAAATGGAGAAGGCATCTGTCCAATTTGGACAAAATAAGACACCGTAGAAGACATTTCTCCTTCCTTATGCTACCTTCTATATGAATATTCTGATATATTGCAGATTCAGCATCTGACCATGATAGTGTTGAAGTAGCCATCATGATTGCAGATATAAAAAGCTAAGCTAACAGTTAAAGCGTTTCTTATTCTTTACTCCCTAACCTGATCGCACAATATAAAGGCATTTATCATCATTACCATTACGTTTCCGGTGCTTAAGGCTGATTGAAGCCTTTCGCTGGTAACCAGGTTCAAACCCAATGCTTGAAAATGTGTGCATTATTTTATTGATTTTTTATGTTTGATATACAGAAATACATTAAATGTAACAGATTATATTTGCTTGAAAGAAATCAAAAGCATAATATATGAGTTTCTTGGTTGCAATTAGACTATAACTATAAGATCTCAACAGTTACAGTTGCTTAGTTACTTCACATTGGCCGAATAATTCATTTCATTCTTTTTGCTTATGTTGATAATGTGTGAAATGTTTTTTTGAAATGCTTTGTTTCAGATAGCTAAAATGAATATCTTAAATAACCAGTGAACACTTTTAGACTTTAAGGCATTATTCATACTGCAAAATATGATGCTTTAGCAAGTACGATCTTGAAGGCGAATGTATCTAATATTAATCATTATGGATATTTTAAAAAACCAAATAAGAATATTAAACCCAATTCTAGACATTTGTTTATTATGAATTTAAAGTTACCTTAAAACTCAGCCCTTTGTGAAACGTACACTGTACATGCAAGCAAGAGATATAACCAAATATAGATCCATTTGCAATGAACAGATATTAACACATTTTAAATGCGTACAAATGTAGATTTTTCTTGAAAGCTTGACAGAAATCTTGAAAGTGTGTATGACTGAAACTAGACGTGTGTACCAGGACTAGAATCCCACAGGATGCAGCATGAATTTTTTAATTAGGTCCACACAAAGACGATCGGTCAGATGTTAAGCTTGAACGACAAAGAAATTTATGCATTAAATTCATGAATAGCAGCATGCAGTTTTATTTTATGTGATGCATTTACATTCTCATTAGTAAGTGCCTGGTCAGGGTCACAGTGCTTTTATTTTGGGAGGAATAGAAACATATAAATATGGTAAAAAAAATACTGTAAGCAGGTTACAAATGCAAAAAATGAAAAGGAGGATCAAGCAGGATGGAGAAAACTATCCTGTAATTGAGACGATCAAAGATAAACTTGATTAATTGAAGAACCGAGGCTGAAGAACTGTCAGAGCCTGAATTCAGAGCCTTACTGACAGTGCTGCTTTCATTTGAGGGCATAGTGGAATGTTAATACTGGAAACATAACTGTCTAAAGGCACGTTCTTGCGACCACATAACGATACAGATGTAGTGTTACAACCTAATAAATACATACACACATACATAAATACATAAATATATACATACTCTATGACCAGAAGTTTGTAGACACCTGACCATCACATCCATATGTGTTTTCTGAACATTCCATTCCAAGTTAGTCCTTTTTTGCTGCTATAATAACCGCTACTCTTCTAAGAAGGCATTTCACTAGATTTTGGAGCGTGGCTGCGAGGACCAAGGTGTTCAGTAAGGTTGCATACTGCACCTGCACCATTATCTTACCTTGCGACCTCAAACTGCGAGTTTTGCACAATTAATGTACATTTAATATTTAAACCTGCACTGTAGCTTTGGTAAATTAATAGTTTGTACTGGTTCACTTTTTTTGTACAATATCATACTGCACTATTACACAGTGTATATATTTATCTATATTTTCTGCACAGTTTTGCTTAAAATTCTTAGATTTATGTTTAGATTTTTATTGTTGTGCACCAATACACCAAGGCAAATTGCTCGTATGTGTAAAAGCCACAGTACTTGGCAATAAAGCTGATTCTGATTCTGATTGTGGTCAGGGCTCTGTACTGGCCACACGGGTTCTTCCAGTCCATCCTTGGTGAACCATGTCTTCACGGAGGTCGCTTTGTACACAGGAGCATTGTTTAAGCCCTTTAGTTCCAAGGCAATGCTATATAATTGTCTGCTTCCAAATTTTTGGTAACAGTTTGGGAAAGTTGCACATATTCGGATGTCCGTACTTGAAGTCCTACTGTACTTATTATTATTAAGATGAAGAAGAAGCCAATACAGATTAGAACTATAAAGGAAATTGCATTGTTTCATCAGAATGAGCATAGTCAGTGTTTGAGATCTGATGCACTAATCGTTTAAAGTAGAATATTATTATAATAAAGGGCATGATGAATTGTATTCAGAATGACTGTCTAAGGCAGCTTCACATGGCTGGGTGTGCGCGTGTTGTGTGTGTGTGTATGTGTGTGTGTGTGTGTGTGTTCATTCAAGCACTGCTGGTTGTCTGTGTAGATAAGAGGAACGTGAGACGAGCTGTCAATCACTGTGCTAACAGCCTAATGACTACTGAAGGATCCTGAATGACAAAGGCCCGTTTGCTGGCTGATAGGAATGCTTGATTATACCACGGCGCGTTAGCTAAGCGAACTAATGTTTACCGTTCGCTCCATCTTTCTGTGACTCTTACAAACACGCGAAGGAGGGCTGCTGGGTCATTTATCCGCTGAATGCTGGAGTTAGACTTTGCACTCTTGCTGTGTTTGCTGTCTTTTGTCACACGACTGTAGTTATTTAAGGCGACAACTACGTACACACCCTGCCAAAATCTGACTCTTTCTCTCTTTCCTTCTTTTCGGTTCTTTGTTTCTTTTGATTCTGCCAAACATGATTTGGTGGTCTGGGGTACTTTTGCTGCAAGCCAAAAAACATTTCCTTAATGATTTAATGATTTGGCAATTAAAAAAATCTCTGTGATAATCGGAGGAGCTTGCAGTTTGTTCCAAATTTTCTGCATATTTGGGCCAAAATCTTCTCAAAATCACAGTCAATCAAAGCAAAATACCTGCAGCAAAGTCAAGCAGTTTTGGCCATGGCAATCCTCTATGAAATCCTACAGAGCCTGAAAAATGTCTTATTCTTCGCACTATTTACTGTACCTTCCTTCATAATGTAAACACATTATGAATTGTATATTGTCTTCTATGATTTAGATGCATACATTAGATACCTAATTTGCTTTCGTACTTGGCTTCATATCTCTGTAATAGAGAATATACTGTCAAATATATGATATTATTAGAATATAACAGACAGAGATGCATATCTAAGTTCTTTGCACTTTGACTATAAGGTTAATCTCCAATATTCATTTCATTTTGAATCAAGCTTTGATCAAGTTGCTGTACATCTTTGTGCCCTACTGAGGCAGATAAATTTAGTTTGTTATCAGAAATCCGGCTGTGCAAAAGTCCTGGATGCTCCTGCACCAGATTCGGAATAATCTTTAAATGTATTTCTTTTCTGTCTTATTTTTTCACTGTTGGCTTGAACCAGACTTTACGTGCAGGTCAGAAAGTAAAGAAAGGAAGAAGTGGAAAAGAACATGAAGGCAGTTCATTTCACCACCTTGGAAGGGTGTGTGTGCCCCCAGAGGAAGGGATGAAGGTTCTTTTCTGTTCTGGCGAAGTCAGCAACAATGAAAAGTGAAGTAGAGAGAGAATATCAAGAAGGAGCGAGAGAAGGAAGAGAGGAGAGGTGAAAGAGGAGCCTTTGATCCTACGGCGAGACACAAACCTGCCAAGGCATGCTTGCTGGAGAGTGAAGGGGAGTGGGAGGAGCGTGCACGCACTGACACACACACACACACCCACCCACATCCACACACACACTCTCATACACACAAAGGTAGGAAAGTTCAAAGTTTGCCATTGGCAAATCGCATTGACTCGCCGTCTCTGAAGGTTAGTCCGGCGTTTCATTCAGCTGTCAGTGAGTTTGTCAAGGAACTTGAGCAACCAGGAAAGAATAAGGAAGAAAAGGAGGAACTAACTAAAGAAGGAAAAAAAAAAGAAAGCAATCTGGAATTGGCACTGTATAGAGGTACAGATTACTATGTCCTTTCTCCTCTTTGAAAGCAACCTTTGTGTATCTCTCTGTATCTCTCTCTCTCTCTCTCTCTCTCTCTTCCGCAGTAATATGATCCTCTGATCCAGGGATAGACTGAGTCCCACTTTCAACACTCTTCCCTTCAGTCTGAATGCAGTGTGTGTACCGTGTGCAGGCAGTGCATGTTAGAACTGCGTAGGTGTGCTTAGCATTGGTAGACATTAATGTGTCACTGTGACACTGTCTATACAGAAAAAACACTGCAGTGGGATTCTAACAGGTGAAGAATAGGGATAGAGGTTCCCTAGGGTTCTTGGTTCGAATACCAGGATTGCTGGAGACTGACTGGACTGCTAGATGCTTGCACTGGATACTGCTTCACATGTAAGTCTTTTTGGATAGAAAACATTTGGCAAATAAATACAGGAAAATGGACAGCCATGGAATTATATATTAATCAATATAATATTTTATCATCTCAGTAGAGCGGTATTGTTGTATTGTTATAAAATGCTAGGGCTGCATCAGTACCGATATAGGTTTAAGTATGAGAGCAATTCAATTAAGCGAGCACTGAGACACGTATGCTTCCTTTCTGTAGCACATGGTACTATTGATTTATTTGTTTATTTGTTTGTTTGTTTCAATCCACCCTCACTGATATGACAGAAGAAATGGATAATGTTGAAATTTTTGGTAACTCGTAGAAGCTTGTCAGTCAAGGTTCACATTACCGAGTACACATACGTGGATATAGACGCTCTCAGGAGCTCACGTAGCATGTCATCATTTTCTAGAAGAAAACTGGATTGTCATGAATGCCACGTTTCTTGTGTAAACGCTTCTTCAAACAATTTGTTTGCATCCAGCGTGATTCATGACACCAAGTCTACAAAAGTGTACATGCTCACTGAATGGATTCTTCACGATTCAGGGGTTAGTGTTCAGTTAAGCGTACAAAAGATATGAAACATTCCATGGGCTGTGAGTATCCCTCAGACTCATCCAAAATATTTACCATTTATACGTGAGCTCTTATAGGCTAACTGATAGAAGTTGAGAGTTGAACTATTGTATCCACTCATAGTGTTCTAGTAATTTTGTAACAGGTTCACTGTTTGAAGCACCAATATTTGAACACTGTCTGGCACTCATTATGCCTTGCGCCCACATGATGTCCTTGAGAAAATCTGTAAAAGAGACAGTGTCTGGATATATTTCGCTGTAGAGATTAGCACAGGCATGATGTCTAAGTTAGAGGTCTATATTGGGAGTGGGTGAATTTTGGATGGGAGCAGGTGGTCAGATATGAAGCTAATGGGACCAAAGAGAGATAATCAATACCTCAGAACAGGGGATTACGCACATTTGAGCTACAAAGTGGAGATTAAATCATGTATGTTCACCTTTTGTCAGCAACATACTAGCCTTTTGTTGCCATGTACCTGTGTATGTTTACTTTCGCAATACAGCTAACTGATAAATCAATAGTATAGATTTAAGGTACAGGTTACGACCTTTAGTGGAACCAGACATTGCTTTTCTGTTCACTGGGTTGGGAAATTCAGCATACAGATATCTGTGTTGATCTTCTGATTATAGTAAATGTGCATTACTGCTGTGACTGGATGATTTTCACCACTAAATCTTGTGACCGATTTTAATCCTTGTAGTGAATTTTAATTTTAAGCCCTTTTTCCAATTCCAAAAAAATGGTGCAATGGAAATTGACTTATTGGACATTTTCAATCAGTATAAACAAATGAAATGTTTTATGGCTGCAAGTCTGATATAAAAGGAGTCAGGACTTTCAGTGTGAGACATGTGTTTTTTCCTCTGTCGGGTAACCTTACACAGAATTTTTGTGGTTGAAGATCTTCTTCTTCTTCTTTCAGCTTTTCCCTTCAGGGGTGGCCACAGCGAATCATCTCTCTCCACCTATCCCTATCTTCTGCATCCTCAACATTTGCACCCACTAGCTTCATATCCTCATTTATTACATCCATATACCTCCTCTTTGGCCTTCCTCTTTGCCTCCTGCCTGGCAGCTCCATGTCCAACATTCTCCTACCAATATACTCACTCTCCCTCCTCTGAACATGTCCAAACCATCTTAATCTGGCCTCCTTAACTTTGTCCCCCAAACATCCAACATGAGCCGTCCCTCTGATGTACTCGGTCCGAATCCTCTCCAGTAGTGGTTGAAGATAACAGCTTCAAATTTTAGATGCTTATGAACAAGCACTTGGGCCATCTCAGCGACCAAAAAATGGTTTACTTTGAAGATGAAAGTTTTTTTTGTTGTTGTTTTTGTTGTTTTATTTTCCCTGAATTTATTGCCCCTAACAGGCTAGGTAAAAACAGAAAATACTTATGAACTACAAAGCCCTGAGTGTCTACTTTCATATGAGCCATTAATCACCACCGTGCAGACGTGACAAAGAGATTCAGTGGTGAACATGGACACAACAAAAACAGGCGCAAATTCCATTTTTCGGCCTCTGATAAAAAGAGTTAACCCAATTTAAATTGTTCAGTTGTTTTAAGCCAGAGGGTGCTCTGCTGCAGTAGGACTAAAAGACAGAAATCTAGAGCACCTTGCTGTGAGTTTGATATTATTTCTCTTTGTAAATTTCTCAGTCAAAACAAACACAAATGCCACCAACAGGAGGAAAGTTGAACTGCAATGAATCGATGATACTTGATCACCTTAAAGATAGGCTTTTCCTTCTTCTAGTGGTTAAACAAATATAACGTTTTATGGATACTACTATATTAAAATTAGGTAGAGGGTACATCACTGTCTGTTGAAGTGAAGAGATGCTGTTTGAGGCAATCTGACAGCTTGACTACAGAAGCGAATGCCACTCACGAGTGAAACGGCTACATGTTCGTGTAATGTTGCATATTTCTTTTGTCTAGCCACTCATTTTCCAAACAAAATCACATGTTTATTCAGGTTACTTTAAAGGTAATTAGAACTATAGATAACTTCCATAATTGATTCCTCTGTGTATGACTATAATGAAGGAATGTATTCCTGCACTCAGTTCCTCCAGTGTGGTGATTAACGACGCTGAAGCAAGTTCCGAGCAGCTCTTGACAAAGTATGTCGTTTATTTAGCATAATATGCACCTTGCTTCATAGTTGGCGATTAGCCAATTAGCCATTTATTATGGTTAGTAGATAAAAAAAAGGCAGCCCTTGCAACTTCGAGCTGGCAGGCAATCAACTTTGCTCAAGGCGCTGAAAAATGGTACGGTTTCGCTGCGAAACTCGGCCGCCATTATGACTCGTTCTAGTTGTAGATTTTCCTGAGAGTTATGGCGCTACAGATTGATGCTCCTGTCTCCTGTTTAAGGAGAAAGTTGCATCTAACGGTTGCGACTGAAGCGAGTGCTTAATTCTGCAGGATCCTGATGCTCGCAGCACTTTCAAAGTGCCAATTGTTTTAAGACACAGTGCTAAATCTTTTCTCTATTTTCTCACTCTCTGGATTCTTTCTCTTTATCAGCCTTTATCTCCAAGCCACGGCGGTGGTTTACGACGTCTGAGACTCTAAGGAACGAAAGAAACCACTTTGCGTGGTTTGTCAAGAAAGCAGAGAAGGGGATTAGCTTGCTTTAAGGCCTCAAAGGGATGTCTCAAAGGATGGAAGGGAAGAAGGAAGGAAAGGAAGTGTAGAGAAAGGAAGAGATGTATATAGAGAGATTCAGAGTGGTTTTGAAGATTAACCTCTTAATGCACAGTGTATCGTATTCGTACGCAGACACACTGACTCCAAGTGCACTGACTCCAAATGACTGATATTCCAGAATCCTGTGGGGTAAAGCCTCTGAAGAGCTACTCTCATTGGCTGTCAGTTTTTCTCTCTTGGCTTAAAGATGAAAAAGACATCTTTATAGAACTTTTCTAGCCGACTTCATAGCATGGTGCAGTGAATTAACTGTGAACCCAGATCATGGATTTGTTGTTTCCAGTCCCTGGAGTGCTGAATTGCCTGCCAGGGTACCAAACAGGGACATGTGGGCGGAGTTAGACCTAGAAGTTTTCGTTATAGTGACTTCCTGCCAAAAGTTATTTTTCTTTTTAAATGTCTATAGCTTAAGAGCTGTGATCTAACTAACATACTACCAGTGAAACTAAACAAACTGAGCAGTAGCCTTGTGAACTAGCTAAATACGTAGAACGCTGTGAGCTTTTGGAGTTTTGCTGTCGAGGTTTTTTTTTGTGTAAATGGTACTCATTTAATTCATTTCATATATTACTCTACTTGATGAAATGATGGTTCTTAGTTCTACTGATGGAGCAACAAACTTGGAACAAGGGAAGGGGTTTCACTCTGGAAGAGGGTGTCTGATAAAATGCAGTATATATATAATTTAAAAAAACACGCAATTTTAATTTGACAGTATTCCTTGTATATACAAAGTTTGGCAAATTATGCAATTAAATGATCTGAAGTTCGTCAAGTCGATGATTACTTTAGTTTATTTTATTATGTGTACATTTACTCACACTCTGGAGCACAAGTAGGAATTT